>NW_027505665.1:0-165162 GCF_021521415.1 Bidens hawaiensis | reverse complement strand
ATTTTATTAAGTTAGTTCGTTAAGGTATAGTCTAGTTCGTTAAGAATGTTTAACGAATCATTCGTTAAGTTATTTATATTTTAATGTTTGTAACGAAGTGGATGCTAGTTCGTTACGGAATGTGTAACGAACTAGATCCATCTTCTATTTATAGTGGCTTTAGTCCACTGTTTTATTTAAGTTTTGAGTTTACATTATTGAATTGTTGTCCAATTACACTCTCAAGCTTCATACTAATCTTATTATACACATACATACAATTAATATATATATATATATATATATATATAACATATAACTGACAATCGATGGCAATTACGAACTAGATCCGTATTAGGTTAATTATACATAGATCAGATCTGAGATCTGTGTGTTGGATTACCGAGTTCAAACAAAACTGAACTTTTTTTTTCAGAAAAACAATCAATTAAACGCTAATATAACTAGGGTAGTTTCCCCTTCATAAAGAACGAAATTTGGGAATTATATTTTAGTATTTGAAAGAGATAGCTTGACTTTATGCGAAAAGATCAAATCAAAATTGATGGGTACTATTTTAGCATTTTGATACACGATTTGTAAAATCCGAATTAAATTCTTATAGAAAATGTTTTCTCTGTTATTTATATAGTTTATTATGAGCACTTAATTTGTAAACTCTGATGTTTGGATATAGAAATCCATATTGAATTTGTGATGAAGGGTGATATTAAATGTTGATTATCTATTGCTTGCTATACACAAAACTGATATAAAATAAAAGGGTCGAGATTGTTTGTTCAAATTTGCTTAACGCATAATGCAATTTATTGGATGAAAGTGGTGTTTTGAAAAATAACAAGTTATTGTGGTGCACAGACAATACAGAGAACACCATTACACTGTATTATGTGTGTTTAGTTATTTCACTGTGATGACAAGGACGAGCAACCAATAAATCCAACACAAAGCAAGGTTTATTTCCTTTAAACTCTTGTTTCAAAACATTTTTTGGCAATTGATCTTTAGTGGTATAATTATGCAACTTGAATCAGTTTTCAAAACAAACAAACAAACACACACATATATATATATATGGGGAGGTTCATGTACATTTTAATCTTAACATGAGAACGTAGAAAAATAATACTAATTTATAAAAAAATGAGAACGTAAGAAACAATACCAACTACAATACCAATTTACATAAACAACGATCTATAATAACAAAGAAAAAAAACCTAAAAGCACAACAAAAGAATCAAAATCAAGAAAAAGATAATAACAGCAAATACTTATAACGTCCCATAATCAAAAATTAGCAAATACGAACAAAAAATAACAGCAAACACCTATACAAATAAACCTAATGACAACAACAAATTGGTTCACTGTTTTCAAGTTAAGAATAAAATGTATCTGATCATGTTTCTATATATATATATATATATATATATATATATATATATATATATATATATATATATATATATAATTAGTGGTTTATAATAACTAACCTGCAGGACACATACGTTACATACATTGCTTCAATCACCAGCTTCACCAAAAAAAACGGCTTTATAAAGGTTGTCCTGCATGCAACAGTAGACTTTTAGAAAAAGGCAATGAGTGGACATGCATAAACCACCCAAATGAAACAAAAACAAAATTCTTGCAAGTACCAACGACATTCAAACTGAATGTGAATGTAGTTTAAAAACCAAAATGTATATACAACATGACACGTTCTATGTTAGCGCAACCATAGCTGACTCCACAACTACTGTAACCGTTACATTATTCGATGAAGCAGTTTCTGCGTTGGTAGAAACCCAATGCACTAACTTTGTAACAACAAAATGACACAATGATCCGCTGACAATTCCAGAAGAACTAGAAGCAACAAAGGCCATACACAAATTTTTAAGCTCAAATTCAATGGTCAACCTAATCCAAACAAATCACAGTTTGTGTCACATTACATTTTTACCATTTCTTCATCAGAACTCGATGCTCCACCTGAAGGTAACTAAACTATTAACTTACAAGAGCATTGCAATGACTAAAGCAAAACATTTTAATGTTGACAGAGACAGTCAAAGAATCATCATAAAAAACTCAATCGACAGGACATGCACAAAAACCCACAAACAAAAGAGATTCAATACAACCAATAGGTAAATACAATACTTGCTCTAAACAAAAAAAAAATACATATATATTTATTAAAATGCTATTAATAAAAACCTGAAAAATCAACTTTTATATTGCAAGATTGGGACAAAACGAGATAAAAGAATCTAAAATCCATAATCCCATGAAGAAAGGCACGACGTCTCATATCCAAGCATCAAACTACTTTAACAATGACGTGTAACGTGTATATAACAGTGGAACAATTGTTGTCCAAATTTTAAATGTAACTTTTCTTATGAAACGTGAATTATTACATTGTTATGTAAACAATATTTAAATGTAATAGCTAAATAAGCATGATAGATTTGATATTTCTAGCCACACGATAATATCTTGCCGCGACGCCCGGGTAACAATGCTAGTATATATATTTATAAATTTATACATAAAAGAAAAAAAGGAAAAAAAACAAAAACAAAAACAAATCCCCTTCTTTCTTTTAGGGAATTCTTTGAATGTTAACATGCACCAAAAAGGAACAAAGGGAAAAAAAGAAAGAAAGAATTGGTTATGCATATCTGATTCCATTATGTGTTTAAGCTTGGTTTGGACTCATCCTTTTGTAGTATGATCATACGAATTATCTTAGTAAGTTGGTTATATCAAACATAACGGATCCTTAGTTATTAATTCTTATATTGCATTTAATCTTGCTATTAATCATATTCGCATGTGGTTGTAATTTTAGCCTCATATTAAATATGTGTATTGCTCACCAAGTTTATATTGACAAAAATAATATTTATACGCATATTACAGGTATACTAGTGTGAAAGTGAAAGATTATTAAATATGTGTATTGCTCACCAAGTTTATATTGACAAAAATAATATTTGTACGCATATTACGGGTATGATAGTGTGAAAGTGAAAGATTGACACTTAGTTTTTAACTTTAGGTTCTCAAATAATGAACAAATCTTATGTCTTGTTTCATGCGAAAAATAAGTATTTTGTTGACTTTAAACAAGTATTTTGTTGGGCCTCAAGTAAAATAAGTATTTTGTTGACCAATTCTTATTTTGGGCCGAATGCGAAAAATATTTTGGGCCTCAAGTAAAATAAGTATTTTGTTGACTTTAAACAATTTAATTTTTAAATGGGCATACTTGGTTATGATTTAGGTTGTATAAAACTTTTGTATAAAAATAAGTTTAAACATGTCTCAAATGAAACTAGAACCCACAATCTTTTGGTTGAGAGACGAGAGTCATACCCATTTGCCACTAAGCCAAACTAGTTGTTATGTAATTGAGGTTAAACATTAAATATACATATTGATTTTCACAAAGATACATATAAATTTTTTTTGTAAATTCGGGCCTAACGGGGTGTCGGGCCGGGGGCCGTCGACCACCCAATCCTCCCTAAAGGTCGGCCCTGCCACCTGCACCGATGACACGCCGGGTAAAACACTAGTTATTAGTTAAACATAATTAGGTTCTCTGAAAAATAATTTGATCGTTCAGCTAAGATGATAATAATAATAATAATAATAATAATAATAATAATAATAATAATAATAATAATAATAATATAATGAGCAGAGAGCCAACTACACTTATTAAATGATACATGTTTAATGTTACTTGATATAGTTATCTAATATAACAAAACTTGCTTTTCATGCACAATTAGTTTATGAAATTAAAAAAGTCCAACTAGGCTCTGATATCATTTTAAGATGACATACTATAACAACTGAAGATCACACAAATATTGATAATAATCTCAGTTTTAATGTAATCTATATAAAATATAACTCAAACAACTGAATTATAATATATAACCCTGACTTAATTGATGTATATTTATAGAATTAGTTCAACTTGATCAACCACATATAACTTCATAAGATTACTTAGGCTCGTGCCATCAAGCCCAATCTTAATTAGCCAACATAATGAAATTATTGTTAAACCTTTATTATATCACTGCAAAAGATCATTCTTTGTTGAAGGGGCAACAAAACCCCTCCAAAGTTCCACCTTACTAGCCATGTGGGCATGGGAGGCAACAAAGTCCCTCCCCATGTTGTCTCTCTTTGGTTTGTCGTCATGAGTGGCTTTAAACTGTTTTTGTATATGTACAATAAAATTCAAAAGAAAATAACAATACTTAAACTCAAATAAAAAAAACATACAACCCAATTAAAAACATAATAACCTACTTAATTAATTAAAATAAAACTAATACTTGTCGTCCTCGTTCACGTCCTCGTCTTTCTCTTCGTCTTCGTCGGATCCGGGTTTGTATTGAGGTCCATTGTTATGAAATGTTGAAAATTTTTGGAAGAGAAAGTGTTTCAGACGAGAAAATGTGTTGGAGGAGATGGATTTTTTTGGGGTTAAATATATTAATTTAATTTTTTTTAAACTAACGATCATATGACCGTTGGACACACAGCTCAACCCAAAGTCTGCCGGCGCTCACACCACTGCCGCCCGTCCCAGACCGCCCATAAGCGGTGTTCCGAGGGAATATCACCCCTTTGCAGCCCCCAAACTCACCTACAGAGGATGATCTACGGGAGCATCCATTATTGTTCTTTAATTTAATTCATACTTCAAACTGTACGCAACACATGAGTAGATTCTCATTACTTGATCTCAATATTATTTTCCACTTATAAATATGATCTCAAGAAGTTGACTTACGATTATATTATGTAGATTTGATCTCAAGATTAGACAATCGTAGAGTGCCAGAAGGAACGCACGTGAGTATCGAACTATTTTATGCATTATTAAATTGACAGGTTGGAAGCTCAACCAACTATTTATATCCGTAGGAGTCATTTTAAGTGCAAAACATATATACAGCCTTTCTAAACACTACTCAAAACAAAAATGAAAAACATTCATGTTCTAGCAATACCTTATCCGGCACAAGGCTATGTGATTCCTCTTATGGAGGCAGCACGGTGCTTCACTAGCAATGGTCTCAAGGTCACGTTTGTGAACACCGAGTTCACTCACAAACGAGTTATGAGTGCGTGTTCAGAGATTGATGGTTGGAGTGATTTGATGCAAATGATTTCAATCCCAGATGGGATGGAACCGGGTGATGATAGGAATGACATTGGGAAGTTGACAAAAACAATGTTTCAATTCATGCCCACCAAACTAGAAGAGCTGATAAATGATATTAACAAAAATGATGATGAGAAAATTACGTGCATCGTTGCCGATTGTTACATGGGATGGGTTTCAAGAGTTGCTCAGAAGATGGGTATTAGACTAGCGGTCTTTTGTCCCAGTTCATCTGCAGTTTTGGCTGTGATCATGAGTCTTCAAAAGCTGATGGACGATGAAGTTATAAACAACAACGGTGAGATAAATTGTTATTGACTTACATAGCCGAATATTGTGCCTTATGCAATAAAACTTTTATTCCAGGGATACCTTTGACTAACAAAATGGCACAACTGTCAACCACCATGCCGTTCATGAATGTAGGTTCCCAGCCGGATCTACACGGAATATCTCGTTCTACGTAGGTGTGGAATCCCTACGTAAGACGATACGAGCGTAGAAGACGATACACGTTAACACGATCAAACACACGTTACAATAAACAAAGACACGTTGTATTGCAACTGGAAACACGTGATTCACTGATCACCGATTACACAAACTGAATAACTCGTCAACTGAAACTCACTAATGACTTAACTTCTGCCGTAACCTAACAGTTTATATAACACGACAACTTCGCCTAGCATGTTTAGGCGAAGTTGTCCCTAACTTCGCTTATTCCACAAGTTCGCCTATATCAGCGAACTTGTGAGCTAACTTCGCTTAATACAAAATACAAATCCAACTAACTCGATTACAGACACTAGACACTGAACTACTGACATCATGTACCAACAGACTCCCTCTTGGCAGTAGCTTCATATCTCTATCTTCAAGCACGTGTCTTGTAATCTTCAACAATCTTGTCTCTTTCATCTTCAAGCATGAACTCCTTCTCGTACACAAACCGAAACAACTCTTTGATATTTCTTCGCTTCTTCTTTCCAAGCAGGAATATAAAATATCTTCTTCTCGTTCAGCACCTGCAGATCAGCTTGAGACAAATTCACCAAGTGCATTGGATCATACACTCTCAGCAGCTCTTGTTCATCTTCATCCTCCATTACTGCTTCAGCTGTTTCACAATCAACATACCACCACTTCAAATCTTTGAGCACATCCTTGGGCATTTGTTTCATCGGCACTTCTTTTAGACACCGGATCGGCTTATACTTCATGATCATCCAAGGCTTGCCATCTGCTCTCATTCCTCTGTCTTTGTCTTCAATGAGCTTTCCTTTCTGTGGTTTCAACAGCTCGAACTTTTTCTCCTTTATGCTTTCCTTCCAGACAATTTTTCCAATGACCCTAGCCATGTTATCATCACTCCTGTTTATTAACCCCATCATGGCTAAGTCCTTCACTTCACACTCAGGCAACGTATTCAATGATCTCAACAGCCTCTTGAAGTACTGAACCCCATCATACCTTTTAATCACAAAGAGCCTCAACTGCTCATCATATAACCAGCATATAATCCCCTTTTTCGATTCAGCATAACCCCTGATGTTGTAACTTTTCTTGAACATAGTAGGGACCGCCGGTTTCTTAGTTTTTACGAACCACTGAGCGTAGCCTTCTTTCCTTCTTGGCTGCTCTTCCCATTCCGTCTCATCGCTTCCCATATCTTGACCTATATCTGACTTATCAACTTCCGGAATCTCGTGCTCAACATTCTCCTCTACAATCTCTCCCTCTTCAATCTCACTATCAATAACAATCTCTGCCCCAATCTTCTCTATCCCTTCAACCGGTAACACATCATCATCACCTATAACATCATCATACACCTCCTCAGCATCCACGACCACCACATCATCACCTGAACCACCAGCTGCACTCGTGGACTCCCTCTGAGATGTGGAAGTCCCAAGAGCTTGTTCAGTTCTTGGCAACTCTCCACCTGCACCTTTCGATGCATTGGGATCATCGTCTCGATCATTACGCTTCTTAGTCCTCAGCTCATCAACCTTACAGCTCGTCTCCCCCTGAGATGCCAAGAACTGTTTCAAGGCATCAATTATTTTACCATGTTCGATCAGCAGGGACGACTGAATCTGATTCTCTGCAACGAGGCGCTGAATAGCATTGGTCTGGATAAGATTTACCCTTGATTGTTCAGCCACGACTCTTTCAAGCGCTGCTATTCGTTCCGTGTCGGATAAGGTTGCATCGAAATCAAACCTCAGATGTGATATATCTTGAGTGTACTGAGGAGGGATTTCCAATGTAACCGGCACCTCAGAAGTAGGCGTAAACATAACCGCATGTGGTATCGTAACCGACAACCCTGCAGTAGCTACAACTGTTGACTCAATAAATCTTGCCACGACCTCCGTTGGAGTAAGAGTTGGAGGTGGCAAAGATACAATCTCCGGAGCCGATAGCTGGAATGTAGTGGGCGGGAGGCCGAATGAGGATGAGGTAGCCACCACGGGAACGTCCGTGGCGCTTGGTCTTGTAACTGGCAATGATGAAGGAACCATGGTCATACCGGACAGTGCGGGTGGAGTGAAACGTACCACCCTTGAGCTCTCACCAGCTCTCGAACCTGCACCTGTCCTTTCCCTTCTCGATCTACGGACCAACTGATGTACTTCTTCCTCAAAGTCCGAATCATTGTCATCATCGTCTCTCTTCCTTTTCCCATGAATCCGTTCTTGGGTAACTAAAATTCGTCTCGCTTCAGCCACATCATCATCTGAAGAATCAGAATCAGCCTCAGTCGTAGCTGCCCTAGCAACATCCACACTAGTAACACGGGCTACCGAGACTTGTACATTTTCTTCAGGATCAACACGCTCCATATCAAAAAATCCTTGACCGCCAAACGCTGCATCAAGGTCTACATTCTCCTCCGGTGACACAACAGGAGCAGCAGGTAAAGCTTGTTGTACCTCAGGTGGTTGAGGTGCTCCAGCCTGTTGTGGTTGAGGATCCCGAAACTCGTCCCCACGAGCTGGAACATACTCTGGGTTGATCAAGTACCCGAATAAAGGAGTATGTCGAGGACGGAGCTCAGGTTTGCTCCTCGCACTAGATGATCTGCATTGAGCGAAGATCCTCTTGCTTACACTTTCCACATATCTAATTGGGCGACGCTGAGGTAACGTGGGAGCGACGTGATTCAAGATCATTTAAAGGAATCTTGGATACATCAGAAATCTCTCACGCGCCACCGCTCGTCTTTGAAGATCTATCTCGTAGAATACCATCTGACTAAAGCTGTAATGCTTATTGTAAGTCAGTGCAGTCATCGCCGACTGCATGGTCGCACCCATTCCGTCTGTACCAGCCTTTCTCCCTGACATACACACGATCATCACGTGCATGAGAAAGCGCCATTGGTCAAGCAAGAACCCCTTGCGTCTCTGAGTATCCCTCAAAGGACCAGAATATCCCATTCTCAGAAAAGCACCATCTCGGAATGGAGCCACAAAGTCGGTTGGATCGTCTCTCGTTTCATCCCCAAACTGCAAAGCCGCCCTGATCTGTTCAGACGAGAACTGTACTATCTGATTATTAACCGTTGCACGCATAACCGGGGGCTCTACTCGACAGTCATATTCCACTGTCTGCCAGAAATGTTCTATTGTTTGGCAAAGATATAGGCAGTGTTGTGGTAATAGCGTGGAATATACGCGAGCGAAGTAGAAACGTGATGATCTCGCGGAAATCATCAATACCGCTCGCATCCGGGTCCAATGTGATGTACATGTTATGCCCCGGGAAAAACTGTCGGTTGTTGTCTCCACCTTCATCACCACCTGCACCACCTGCTCCAGCTACAGCTGCCATTTCTGCAACACAAACAGTCTAAGTTAGAGAAACGTCAAGGCAAATCACAAGTTCGCCTGTTACCATGAGCGAAGTTATGATTTATTCTATATAGGCGAAGTTAGAGGTGGGGCGAAGTTGGGAACAACTTCGCCTCAACTTGAACTTCGCCTGATAAATGTTACGTTAAAAGGGCCAGGCGAAGTTAATGATAACTTCGCCTAACCACAACTTCGCCTCATATACTGTTACATAATTAATTATCAGGCGAAGTTAAACCTCAGGCGAAATTAAGAATAACTTCGCCTAAACTGTAAGTTCGCCTGAATATGAATCGGCAACAGTTAGACTTTCGAACGAGGTGAATTGGGTCAATTTGGAGATTGCGGACTCCATAAAACATGATTTTATGACGATTTAGACGACCAAGTTGATTACGACCACGTAATAACAGGTTTGAAAATCGGGTGTTGGATGTTTCGAATGAACGAGGTCACGAATCGGGTTGAAACGACCTTTGATTTACATCAATGAAAGTGATTATACGATACAACAACCCTACACACCTTTAAATCGGATTAGAAACTGAGAAAACAACACGGATTTGATTCGAAAGATAAGTTCGCTTAGGGTTCTGATAATAAGTTCGCCGGGTTTGAAAATAATAAAGAGTCTGACCTAAAATTTCCTTTATATAGGGTCAAAGTTATACAGGCGAAGTTATGGATAACTTCGCCTATTGCAGGCGAAGTTATGGATAAGTTCGCCGATATTAAACTTTACAAAACAAACCCCTATAATTTGAACAATTTGCAATTAAGTTTTAAAACATCCTTTAAAGAGTTAAATGATACGATCAAGACCAAGTAACCAGGTATAAAATCATACAACTACATAAGTAGAATAAAATTTTAAAAATAAAGTACACGGGATCAAATTTCAGTCTCGACAGGGACTACCACGTTTTAGAAAAGATCCGAACAGGAATCATACTAATTACGTGACTGTCACATAGATCCATGTTCAGCTGTATTATGACATAAAGAAACAGGTTGTAAGCAGGTAAATAACTTAAAATGGTTTTCATCACTTCTGTGATACGAGTTAGGTTCAATTAAGCTCAAAACTTAAATGGGCAACAACTCAGAGATTATGATGCCTCCTATCTATTCTCAAAGCGTATTTGGCTTTCCCCAAGTCACCCCGAGTTGACCTCGACCCGTAGTGTCTGATTAAATAGTAAGTACATGTCGATCTGTAGAGTCTTCTTCCCATTGTCTTTCTTGCATCTTGATTGAGAAGAATTAACATTATAAGCTCTAGAATGTCTCAATAACACATAATTTTTTTTTATATAAGTATTTACACAACTTCAGAGTAGTAAACAACTGCAAGTCCCGAATCTGGATCACTGCAGTTTCTTGACACACTATCTTCACGGGAATCAGAACACTCACGGGCTCGTGTATGACTGGGTAATCGCTTTTCTGCCTATCATACGGAAAGATATATATGAAGACATGCACAACTCTTAAGGAGTTTCCACGTAAAATCGAGTAGATTTAGTTAGTATCACTTCTACTTTTACGCACCATAAAAAGCTACCATGACATACAATGACTGTTCTAAAGTCTTTTAGGCCTAATAACTTCACTAGTTAAGCACACAGAATCAGTATATCTATCACTTTCCAAGGTTGGATCAATTTTCTGTTAAACATAGTAAAGGAACTTCTTACGAAGTAGTAGACTTGAAAAATAATTTCATCTCCCAAAGAAAATTTTAACTTCTATCGCCCCGATCAAGTCGAAGTCTTCAGGTAAACGGCTATCCTGAAGATCCAATGGATCAGCTGGACCGACCACATACAAGTATGTGTCCTTATAACTAAGTATGAACGACTAATTTTCAGCGAAAGAATAAAAACTCATCATAAACCGCCCCGGTCACTTTCAGTCATCTGGTTAATGGCTATCCTCATATTCTACAAGTAGAAATGAGGACCAAACATATCCGAAGATATGTCCTTCAAACTGAGGCAACCGACATAATTCTAAGCGATAGTGACTTTTTTTTTTGTTTTAAACAAAATCGAAAAACACGGTTACTCGGGATTGATCATCCCATTCAGCTCAACAAGGTTTTGAAAACGAGTTTTGTTAAACGCTTTAGTGAACAAATCAGCGAAATTATCTAACGTATCAACCTTTTCGAGCACAATCAATTTCTTCTCAGCACAATCCCGTATAAAATGATGACGGATGTCAATGTGTTTAGTTTTGCTATGCTTTATAGGATTGTTAGTTACTGAGATAGCAGCAGTGTTATCAATGCAAATAGAAGTATGAGTGAAATTCAGACCATAATCGCGCAATTGCTGTTGTATCCAAAGAACCTGTGAGCAGCAGTTCGATGCTGCCATGTATTCTGCTTCACAGGTAGAAATGGCGACTGAGGTCTGCTTCTTGCACTGCCATGACACTAATCTGCCTCCAAGAAACTGACATCCACCTGTTGTTGACTTCCGATTCTGATTGCACCCTCCATAATCAGAATCCGTGTAGGCGACTAACTCCAAGTCTCCTCCCTTCGTGTACCACAACCCTAGCTTAGGCTTGCCTTTGAGATACCGCAGTATCCTCTTCACACCCTTCAAGTGAGATTCCTTTGGGTTTGCCTGAAAGCGAGCACAAAGACAAACTGCAAACATAATATCAGGTCAAGAAGCAGTTAAGTACATTAAAGAACCTATTATTGCCCGATATTGGGTTGGGTCCACGTATGCATCGCTGTCTGAATCAGCACCCAGTTTATGGTTGACGCAAACTGGAGTATCAAATGGAGTGTTGTCCTCCATCTTGAAGCGTTTGAGAACATCTTGGACATACTTAGTCTGATGAATGAACATCCCATCTTTCTTCTGATCAACCTGCAGTCCTAAAAAGAAAGTTAGTTCACCCATAGCACTCATTTCAAACCTCTTTTTCATGACGGCTTCAAATTCCTAACACATGGCGACTTTTGATGCAGCAAAGATGATGTCGTCCACGTAGACTTGCACCAGAAGAAAGTCGCTTCCTTTTCTCTTAAAGAACAGTGTGCTATCGATCTTTCCCTTTTCAAATTCATTCTCAAGCAAGTAATCGGATAGAGTTGCGTACCAGGCACGAGGTGCCTGATGTAGGCCATATAGCGCTTTACTTAGCTTGTACACGTGACCAGGAAAGTCTGGGTCAGGAAAACCCGGAGGTTGCTCAACGTACATAACCTCATCGACTTTACCGTTAAGAAACGCACTCTTCACGTCTAACTGGAACACCTTCATCTCCTTGTGTGCAGAAAATGCCAAAAACAATCGAATCGCTTCCAATCTCGCCACAGGAGCAAACACTTCATTGTAGTCGATCCCCTCTTGCTGATTAAAACCTTTTACAACCAGCCTCGCCTTATTCCTGATAATTATCCCTTTCTCATCTCTCTTACATTTGAAAACCCATTTTGTGACAATCGCATGCACATCCTTCGGTTTTGCAACCAAATTCCATACCTCCATTTTCTTGAACTGGGCTAACTCTTCTTGCATGGCATCGACCCACGAGCTATCCTTGAGAGCCATTTGATAGTTCTTTGGTTCAATCTGGCTGATGAAGCAGGTGTACAAGCATTCGTTAATGATGCATGTATCTTTAATGCTTGTGTAAACACAGGTGTGCTCATTCAAGCTTTGTCTTGTTTGTACACCGTCGGACAGATCACCTATCACGTTATCCAAAGGGTGATTTTTGTGAATTCTCATAGTCGGAACCGAACTGACTTGCAGATTGTCTTCCAGGTTCGAAGGTAGCTCATCAATGGGTGATTGTTGTTGAGACTGAAACGGATTGAAGAATTCCTCTTCTGTAGAGGCAGCAGGGGTATCGACAGCATTTGACGAGGAAGGTTGACATTCATCGTACTGCGGTCGTTGCACAAAATTGTCTTCCTCATCATAAAGCATCTTCGTAGCTATTCTCTCATCAACTTTTGCACAATCCAAGTAAGGCATGTTAAAAGATTTAAAAAGCCTATCATAGTCGAAAGCCCCAGCGGGTCCCGTGCTTGGTTTTGGTGATTTGTAACTTGTGATATCAGTGTTACACACCACCTCAACCTTGCTGGTCGATATATTAAAGACTCGTCTGTTGGGAGTCCCAACAACATATCCGACTAAAATACCTTCGTCGGCTATTTCACCAAATTTTGAGTTCGTCTTTAATATCGAACACGGGGACCCGAATGGTTCGAGACCACTCAAGTTAGGCTTTCTTCCATGCATAAGTTCATAACATGTTTTATTCAATCTTTTAACAGTTAAAACTCTATTAAGGATATAATAGGCTGTAGCAACAGCTTCAACCCAGAACACCACAGGAAGTTTAGAATCAGCCAGCATGGTTCTGGCTCCCTCAATTAGCGTTCTGTTCTTCCTCTCAGCCACCCCATTTTGTTGCGGAGTATACGGAGCGCTGTACTGGTGGTCTATCCCTTTCTGTAAGCAGAAGATCTCCATCTGATAGTTTTTGAACTCTGTCCCATTGTCACTCCTGATGTATTTAACTCTTTTCCCCATAATATTCTCAACCTTGGTAATCAAATTTATTACCATCTGAACCGTTTCATCCTTTGACTTCAGGAAATATACCCAAGAATATCGAGAGAAATCATCAGTTATCACCAAGCAGTATGATGTTCCACCTAGGCTTTTTACATTCACGGGACCGAAGAGATCCATGTGAAGTAGGTCTAGGGTACTGACTATTGAATTAACCTTCTTGGTGTGATGGGATTTCTTGTGTTGCTTTCCCTTTTTGCACGATAAGCATTGGTCTTCAAAGTTGAAATTTTTCAAGGGAACACCCAGCACCAGCCCATTCTTGACAATGTAGTTCATTTTCCGAAGATGAATATGCCCCATTCTTCGATGCCATAACTCGGACTCCGATTCAGTTGCTTTTGACAGAAGACACGATTCTTCTGTTGCCATCTCAGTCGACCTCATGTCCATAACATACGTATTCTTTTCCCTTGGAGCCTTCATTACTATCCAATCCTCTGGTATCTTGAAACTAGGATACAGTACGATCGCTTCATTCTTGGTAAAGTGCACAGTGTAATCTTTGTCACAGATCTGCGATACACTCAGCAGATTATGCTTCAGTTCTTCAACAAAATTCACCTTCTCTAACGTCATTTTACCATTAGTCACCGTCCCAATTCCAGTAATCCTTCCACCACTCTCTCCAGCAAAACTTACTCTTCCTCCCTGAACAGGTTTCCATTCGTGTAACAAATTCTTGTTACCCGTCATGTGCCGGGAACAGCCGCTATCCACAACCCATAGATTGTTTGCAGCCCTGTTCAACTGTTCCTGCACGATTAAAGCAAAGGATTAAAATCTGGGGACCCAAGACCTATTGGTCTTGGGTCGATACATCCCGTACTTTGGCTGTCCAAAGTTAGTATTAGAATGATATCTGTAAGTCCTAAAAGGATACCTTCTTGTAGATGACTATGAGGCCATCCAAACCTTCGTGAATTAAATGAATTATTACTCATGATTTGGTTGTTAACAGGGAAAAACTGAGATCGATTTCTTTGAAAACCTGGATTAGTTCAATTTCTGAACTTTAATGAGTTTTCATTTTTACCATTATTGTACTTACTGTTAGTTCTATTCTCAGTTTTCGAAGGCCTCATACCTCTGAATCTCTGCTTCAGAGGGCAATCAGCAATCAGGTGTCCTAATTGATTGCATCTGAAACAACTCCTGTGTTCAACTTTCGTATCAACAGTTGTTCTAGATGTTGAGGCTGCATTACTGCCCGTTTGTCTAACATATGGTGGGACATACGGGTTTAGTGGAGAATTCTTTTCAGTTGGTTTATTTTCCTCTCCACGTTTTAGTAACACTTCCTCTACTTTTGTCTCACTCGACTTGGATGTCTTGTCCGAATTTGATGAGACAGGACTAGGAACAGAAATCTTAACATTAGAAACAGGCTTGCTTGTTTCGCCTTTACTAACTTCTGGATCTTTAATCGTAACCTTAACCGGAACTGTCTGACCAATTTCAACATCAACAGATTTCTGATTACTAGGATCATAAGTGTAGTTATGATTGTAAGGTGGTGGAACTTCATTATATCCAATTCCTCCCCTTTTAACTGGGGAACGTTGATCACTAACGAGGTGATCAAGTATAGCGGAGGAATTTCTAAATTGCTCAAGTTTTCTGTTTAGTTCCACCACTTTCACCTGGTGATCAGCTATCTGTTTATCCCTTTCAGCTATTAGTTTGGTTTTCTCTTCTAACACTTCATAACTAAGATCAGTTACTTGTACTTTTTCAGCTAGACTGGCTTTAAGACTTCTGATATCTTTCTCACTAGCTTTTATTTTTACCTTGTAACTATTTTCTCTAGCTTTAGTGTAATGATGATCTTCTTTAAATGTTTTAAACTGAGCATCCAAACTAACAAACTGATCAGTTATTGTTGTCAATTGTTCAGACAGATTTTCACATTTCGTACAAGAGAGTTTAGCACTTACCTCGGAGAGCTGATCTGTCACTTCTGCCATGTAAGCTTAATTTTCTCCAGTCACTTTCTCACTTCCTGCAGTTTCGATGTTCACCAAATTGGCATGTTCGAACACTTCCTCAACATGCAGATTCCAATGGTATTCCCCGTTTTGTCTGGATATCATCGCCCTATTCTCACTACTTCCACCACTCTGTTGTGTAGAACTGTTCTGACTGCGTCCTACACGTTCATTTGTGCACTCTTTAGCAAAGTGTCCATTCTGTTGACAGTTATAACACCGCACCTTTGACTTATCAAAACCTGGTATTTCACCAACAAACTTTCTACCAGTCTTCTTCATAAACCTTTTAACCCTTCTTACAATCATCGCCATCTGCCACTGCAGATCCATCTCTTCCAGATCATCAGCATCGATCTGATCATAGTCTTCGTCTAAAGTTGCAGGGTCAACAATCTTACCTTTAATGTAATTTTCATACGAAGCAATGAAAGATGCATAGAGAGCAAACTGCTGTTCAGCAGATTTAACACTCATGGGCATCTTAGAGTAGTTGTTGTTAGGAACACTTGAAGAGAAACTACCCTTGGTTGTTTGAGGTTTAGAAGCATTTGTTCCACCAGCTACAAAACACACATCACCATCCATGTTGAGAGTTACATGACCTTCATGTGTTGAGTTAGCGCCCGAGTCTCCCTTTGAGTAGTAAGCAGATGATTCAGACTTCGAACTTGAACTTGAATTAACTTTTGCACCATACATTCCCGGATCCTGAACCTGATCAGTTGGTGTCTCTTTTCGAACCATGTTAAGTTCAAAAGTTCGTAGCTTGTTGACTGCTGTTTCCAAGTCATAGTCGGCAAACTCTTTATCTTCTCTCATCAAGACAGTGTACATCTCCCATTTCGGTGGGAGGGCATCAAGAAGTTTTTCCACGATCTCCTCTTCTTTGTAAGCAATGGAATAATTGCTGAGTTCGGTCATCAGGTGATAATATCTCGTGATGATATCATCAAGTGATTCATTCTTCAAATACTTGAACACCGAGAATTGGGTTTTGAGTAGTTTAATCTTGGATGCACGTATCCCCACATTACCTTCAAATCGGTTTTCAAGTGCTTCCCATAGCTCTCTAGCGGTTTTATACTTCCTGAAGGTGTGAAGAATCTCTTGTGGAAGAGCCATCGTTATAGCAGCATGAGCTTTGCTTTCAGCCTCATACATCTTCTTTTCTTCCTCTTCCATCTTGTTGTATTTCTTAATCTGTTCACGACCCTCATACAAAGCAGTTGGTGGAATGTATCCATCTTGAATGCACCCACATCTTAGCATCTTGATACTTAACATACTGCTCAAACCGATCCTTCCAAGCCACGAAATCGGTACCTTTAAGCATTTTCGGTGCCTTAGTAGCTGAACCCGCTTCCACTTCCATCTTCACCAGTTCCGTAATATTTATAGAAGTCATTTTTTACGAAACGAAAACACAAAGAAACCCGAAAAATAAAAATTTTATTCTTAACAGTACTGTAGGCGAAGTTAAAGTTAACTTCGCTTAAGTCTTAACTTCGCTTGAATTCTTAACTTCGCTCTCCTTTTTAAATTCGCCTGATATGGCGAAGTTGTGGATAACTTCGCTTAAGTTAAGCGAATTTGTGAGGTAGGCGAAGTTGTGGATAACTTCGCTTGAGAGAAGCGAACTTGTGAGGTAGGCGAAGTTGTGGATAACTTCGCTTGAGATAAGCGAACTTGTGAGGTAGGCGAAGTTATGGATAACATAACTTCGCTTAACCTTATATCTTCGCCTAAACCCTACAAACAGTAGCAGCAACTTCGCCTGATGAACACGATGATTTTGCAGGTTTGATTTTGACGTTTTGCGAGGTATGCGAAGGTGTAATGGGTTATTTTTGATGGTGGGAGGTGAGTAGGACACAAAAACTCGGTAAACTCGTCCCGCAAATAGTCGAACGGAACGATTTCTACACCCGCGTGATAATCCCGAACCACACAATCACGAGCAAAAGCTCTGATACCAATTGTAGGTTCCCAGCCGGATCTACACGGAATATCTCGTTCTACGTAGGTGCGGAATCCCTACGTAAGACGATACGAGCGTAGAAGACGATACACGTTAACACGATCAAACACACGTTACAATAAACAAAGACACGTTGTATTGCAACTGGAAACACGTGATTCACTGATCACCGATTACACAAACTGAATAACTCGTCAACTGAAACTCACTAATGACTTAACTTCTGCCGTAACCTAACAGTTTATATAACACGACAACTTCGCCTAGCATGTTTAGGCGAAGTTGTCCCTAACTTCGCTTATTCCACAAGTTCGCCTATATCAGCGAACTTGTGAGCTAACTTCGCTTAATACAAAATACAAATCCAACTAACTCGATTACAGACACTAGACACTGAACTACTGACATCATGTACCAACAATGAACCCTGCAAATTTCATATGGGCTTGTGTAGGCAACCCAACCACAAACCAAATCATCTTTGATTTTGTAGTTTGTGAAGGTGAAGAAGCAGCAAAAGCAGCAGACCACATAATTTGCAACTCAACCATGGAGCTAGAGAATGGGGCGTTCTTCCTATTTCCAAAGATGTTGCCAATAGGTCCACTTTTGGCAACCAACAAATCAACAAAGCAAGTAGGCCACTTCTGGAATGAAGACACCTCTTGCCTAAGATGGCTTGATCAACAACCCATCTGCTCGGTCATTTATGTGGCATTTGGGAGCTTCACAATATTTAACCAACTCCAATTTGAAGAGTTGGCGCTAGCACTTGAGGACACCAAAAAGCCATTCTTGTGGGTTATTCGACCTGGTACAAGTGGCATTGTAGACTATGTCTACCCAAGTGGCTACATGGAGAGAATAGGCACTCGTGGGAAAATAGTCAGTTGGGCACCGCAGCAGGAGGTCCTAAACCATTCGTCAGTGGCATGCTTCATGAGTCATTGTGGTTGGAACTCTACAATGGAAGGTGCCAGCAATGGGGTTCCTTTCTTGTGCTGGCCTTACTTTGCTGATCAGTTTTTTAACAAAACATACATATGTGATATTTGGAAAACCAGTTTGGGTTTGAACCAAGATGATAGAGGTATCGTTACGCGAGGAGAAATTAGGAGTAAACTAGAGCAGTTACTTAGCAACAACATATTCAAAGAAAATGCCTTCAATTTGCAAGAAAAAGTGATGGACTGCGTGCGAGTAGGAAACTCCTCCAACAAAAATCTCAACAAAATTCATTGATTGGGTAAAGGATGAAAATGATGATGCTTGTGTCGATGAAACTTGCAAATGATATATGATGCACAACCTTTAACTCAGGTTGTGGTTTTACAGAATATGTATTCTGTTATTTTCAGTTATCTTGCTAGTTAACTTTGTCTTTACATTGTTTACATGTATGTTTTTTGTTCCCTTGTTTTGTTTCCATCTACTTTACTTTGTTGAAAAAGCATATTCGCTTCTAATATTATTTGTCAAGTTTCTTATTCTATCCTTGACTAGTTAACTTATAATCTGTTATTCATTATATATATAATGGTAAAACTAACATTCAACAGAAGTGGGAGTAGTCTTTCACATACACATGCTTATCATTTTTTCTTACTACACAAGTACACATAGTCACATAATGTTTCAAAGGAAAAGTGGTTATCCCTTTTTATGAGAGGGGAAGATCATATATGAAAACATGGTTTCCTAAGAAAAAAAAGTCAAGTTCATACATGAGAATAAGTATGGCTTTCTTAAAGTGAAACAACATATATATGTTTGTAAATAATTTAGTTTAACTTTATTGATAGAAATCTTTTAAATATCTAATAATTCAAAATTTTGATTATGTAAAAGACTAACTACTGGTAATTGAATGAATTGAAGACGAGTTATATTTAAAGAGTTTGAGATATGCATACTAGATTATTAGATACTTTGTTTATTTATAAATATAATTATTTTTTTTATATACATGTTTTAAATTATGATGAAACATCTCCACAAGTTTTATATAAGCTACATGTACTCATTACTATACAAATTTTTTTCTTTTTTTTTAATATTGTTTTGTTGATATAGATATTTCATTCTTTTTCAACAGATGGATTTTGATAAGGGGACAAGCAATGTAGCTGTTATATGAAACACTACGAAATCATATAAGTATTATATTTTTCTGATTGCTTTATAGTTTATGAATTTGTTATCACTTTATTTCATTATCTATAATAGGTTATGAACTTCAAGCAATTTGTTATAAGTTTAACTCGTAATCTATTATAAAGCAGATTTTGGTGAGGGGACAAGCAATGTAGCTATTATATGAAACACTACGAAATCAGCTAAGTATTATTTTTTTAACTAATTTATAGTTTATGAATTCGTTATAACTTTATCTTATTATCTATTATAGTTGATGAACTTAAAGCCCATTTCCTTTCATCAAATTAAGATTTTAAAAACTTGTTTTATATTTTGTGTATGTCAATATGATTGTATTAGGTTTGCAATATATATGGAATATGTATGTTGTATATTGAAATGAATATTCATGTGTGGATGAATAAATATTATATTGTGGTTGTACATGTCCGTTGTATATAATAAATCCGTTGTATTTAGTTCATTTAAAACAAAACGGTTCACGACCCGTTGCATAAATAATTAAAAACATCGGTTTGGGTCTGTTGCATTAGGTTGTAAACAATTTAAAACAGCGGTTTTGTGCCCATTGTATAAGGTTATTAACACCGGTTGTAGCCCGTTGTTAAAGTTATAACACCAGTTAGTTTCCCGTTCTAATTTTTCTCTCAACAACGTCAGGTTCTGTTGTATTTAGTTACTATACAACAGTTTTTAACGTTGTAATTTACAAATATATATACTGGTTAGAGGCCCGTTGTAAAATTTTTAGCACAACCATTAAGTTTTAGCTGTCGTTTAGATATAACACACCGGTTGTTGAATTTCAATATCATATTTCATCTTTTGTAACACAACATATATAACGGTTTCCAGACTATTTTAAAAACCCTAAATAACCGTTTTAAAAATGTCTTTTCTTTACTAAGTGACAACAATCATCGCCCGACAAGGTTGTTTGATCCTGCCGGACATGTGAATGTATGAAGTTAACATAGTAAATGCATGTGACCTTGAAACATGTTCACTAGAATAGACATGGGAAAGCGATGTATGAAGTGAACATTGGAAAGGCTTGCAACCCTGATAGGAAAGGCCTGCGATCATGATACATGTTTATGCTATGTAGATATGTATATTTAATACATTGCATGACATTGTTGTGGTTACGGGCATAGTTATAATTAATATAACTTGCTATGTTATGATATGGTTTTTATAAGTTACGTTTCATTATGACCTTTAAATTAAGAACTCACTCACTGTAGCTGACATTTAGAATGCACATCAGCTTGATTGAAGGTGCATTAAAATGCTCACCTTAGAGTGGCACATTAGGCTATCTAGACAAAGATTGGTGTCACTCTAGGATTGTACGTTTATTTATGTTATGTTAAGTCAAGGTATTATGCTTTAATGCTTTATGAGTTAGGCAAGTTAATTTCCGATGCGTATGTTTACATGAAATAATCTGGTTTGAGAACTATGTCATATTAGTAAATCTATCAGGATACTATCTGGTATAGGACGTTTCAATGAATTGACAAATTACCAGCATAAATAACCTATGGGTTACCGAAGAATCTTTCCATTGTTTAAAGCCTTCAATTCTCTAGTGATACATTAAAAGCGTAATTGATAATTGCTTTACGTGTGACCTTAGAGATGATATGTCAATAATAACACTTTATATGTTGTTTCTTTTAAGCATACAGTTCCAACAACCATTTTGGATTGTATATTACGTGTGAGATATAAGATCATTCTTAACCTATCCTCCATCATCATCAATACTATAATTACACTAAAACACATTACATTTTTTCTATTTTGTTCAAGTTTTTGTTTACACAAATCTGATTTTGAATATGAGTTTGGAATAAGGTTTTGTTTCCTGTTTTTATACCAATGTGTTCTTTTGCTTTTCATTTGAGTATTGATTGTTTGATCGATGTTAGTGGTTTGTTTCAACTTCCAACTATTGCTTGTTATACCTTTTACATAAACAAATATAAAGAAGTACATTAAACCTTATAATAAGTACTACAAATAACAAAGTCATGATGATGTCTGTTACAAAAACTAATACATATTCCTATAGAAAAACGCAAACTTTATTTTCTTTATAACTTAATAAATGTTTTTATTTATTCTGTCAATAAATTATTAAAAAATTTCTTAATAGGCAAATATTTAAAAAAAAACAGACTAAAGTTAGATTTATTAACGCAAGATGACATGATTAGTGAATTTTGTTCGATTTTGTCATTTTCAGTTAACGATTCGGTTATTGTTCACCCCTAATACCCACAATAGGTTGTATAACTCTTCACTTTTACTTCTTGGATTATAACACTAAAATGTATAAATGGTGCAGGGTTCTTTTATTATCCTATTTATCCAATACAGTTACTTTTGTGTCATATTATAATCAACTTTTACACATTAGAGCTGGTTGTTAGTGTTGAGTTTCTATGGATATTTTAAACTTAGTTAACCATTTAACTACTCACAATTAAGGCGGAAGCGTGATTATCTTTGAACTTTATGTACATATATCCAAATATATACATTACAAGTTCATATGTATGTTAATCTATGAATAACCCTTTATTCTTGTTTCAAGATTACCATTAATCTTAAGATTAGAAACCCAAGACAAAGGATCAAATAATACGGGAAAAACTAAACTATCAAAGCTTGTAAAACTTACATTCTTAAACCTTTAAGAGTGTAGTTGATGTTGAAGAAGATGATGATGTTGATGCTAGACTTTCAAATGAAAAATCCTCAAACGGAATATACCCCGAGCCTCCAACACACACCGAGCTATGTTAGGGAGCTTGAACACGAATAACCGAGACCCGAACCTCCTTTCTTGAATTCTCGGCCGAACCCAAGAACAAAGAAAGAAAGAAGGAAAAGTGGTTTTCTAAAAAGTTACTTGAAAGTGTCTTGATCTTGATCTTTATAAAAATCTTTCAATCAAATCATTTTGGTGTTAGGTCTTTTAGTCAAGTAACCAATACTCAACCTTTACCAAACCCATGACAAAATATTGACCAAAATCTTGGGGTGTGGGGCCCACCCAAAACCGGCCCCATATATATATATATTTTTTTTTTTTTTATTTTATTTATTTTATACTTTATAAAATATATAAACACCCCATCTTTTATAAACCATTTTATAAAAGAACACATAGTTAAATAATCATTCCAATAATAATTATTTGAATAAATAAATTAACCAATTAATTTATTTAACACTTTCAAGTAAGTATTCAGAAACCCGATTTTCTGAATGTATCGTGTTCTGTATTTGTCTCATAGATCTTATCTTAACAAATACATAATTGGTGTGTGTCTAACTCGTTATTGGGTATGACCCGACTTGGATCAAACACAACTAGCCACATTAACCTAATTATGTGTCTCGGGCATACGGTATTCCAACAATCTCCCACTTGCACGTGACTCATAAAAAGTTAATGCTAATGGTGAATACCGCCTAACAACAGGTCACCACCCCTAGTGTGTTTGACTAAGTGCCATTCAATAACATCATCCCCTTCAAGTCCATACTTGATATGATATAGGTAAGTCTTATCATTATATCCCTTTGTTACCAGATGTCCTGTCAAATCGAAGAGACACAGAGTGATCATTCTCTCAATGATTTAACTTAACAGGCCTTAGACATCTAAACTCTCAACACATAAGAGGAACAAATTCCATCTTGACTGCATACATCCTCGTTGACATCTCATATGATATCTGAGCTCTTTCTTACACGTCATCGTGTTACCGAAATAACAAAGAAGAGAGTCAAGATATCAGACTTGATGAAAAACCAGATCCAATATGCATCTCAGGTCAAAGGACACAATGATACTCGCCTTTACTCAAGGATTACTTATGATCAGTTGCACTAACTCCATGCAGTGATCCTTGAGAGCGGATCATGTCCAACATTTGTATCCCACAAATATCTATGAACCTTGGTGGCAAACCTATGCCCTATATTCATCACATGAATATCAACCAATCCGGGTTCATAATAGTCTTACCTTCATACTTGTTCCCACAAGTATGATCGACTACGGACGTTTAGAACAACATAAGTTATTCATGGATTAAACATGCAAATATAGAACATAACTCATTGAATAATTAAAACATAATTAATTTTCATGAGATACCCATTACATTCATTCTTATACAAACACTAAATACAGATTAAATCCACTCACTAGAATACCGAAGTCCTAATGCACAAACATGACCCTCATGCTTTGGCCTATCGAGGAGCTTCGTGAGTGGATCCGCAATATTTTGATCGGTATGAACTTTATGAATACATATCTTTCCTTTTTCAACTTCATCCCTTATGTAGTTGAATCTGCGCTCAATGTGCCTCGTTTTCTGATGAGCACGAGGCTCCTTGATCTGTGCAATAGCACCCTCATTGTCACAGAATATCTCTAGGGGCTCCTGAATGGTAGAGATAATCCCTAGATCCATGATGAACTTTTTCATCCATGCAGCCTCTTGGGCTGCCATTGAAGCGGCGATGTACTCAGATTCTGTAGTGGATAACGCGACAACATCCTGCTTCGAACTCTTCCAAGAGACAGCGCCTCCATTCAAAATGAAGACATATCCCGACTGTGACCGACAATCATCTCGGTCAGTTTGGAAACTCGCATCCACGTAACCCTTTACGACGAGTTCCTCCTCACCAGACCCATATATTAAAAACATATCCTTAGTCCTTCTAAGGTATTTTAATATATTCTTGACAGCCATCCAATGACTGTCACCTGGGTTGTGCTGGTATCTACTCGTTATGCTCAAAGCATACGAGACGTCCGGTCTAGTGCACATCATTGCATACATAATAGATCCTATTGCCGAAGCATAAGGAACATGCTTCATCCTATCCTGCTCTTCCTTAGAGCTAGGACTTTGGGATGAGCTTAACACGGTTCCTCTAGGAATAGGTACCAAACCTTTCTTAGAGTTTTCCATCCTGAACCTTTTCAGGATTTTATCAATGTATGCACTTTGATTGAGTCCGATCAATTTCCTTTGTCTATCCCTATAGACCTTTATTCCCAAGATATATGTCGCTTCTCCAAGATCCTTAATTGAGAAACGACTACTTAACCACGCTTTAACGCTTTCCATACTTGGTATATCATTTCCAAATAAAAGTATATCATCGACATACAAAATAAGGAACATGATTATACTCCCACTAGCCCATTTATACACACACGCCTCATCACCGTTTTGGACGAAACCAAACGCTTTGATTTCTTCATTGAAACGATGATTCCACATCCGTGATGCTTGTTTCAACCCGTAGATTGATTTCCTTAACTTACATACTTTGTCAGGATTAGATGGATCGACAAAACCTTCAGGCTGAACCATATGGACATCTTCCTCAAGATATCCATTAAGAAAAGCGGTCTTGACATCCATCTGCCATATCTCATAATCAAAATGAGCTGCAATGGCAAATAATATCCTGATCGACTTAAGCATCGCGACCGGCGAGAAGGTTTCATCATAATCAATCCCTTGAGTTTGCGTGAAACCTTTTGCTACAAGTCGTGCTTTGTAAGTATCTAAATTTCCATGCATATCGGTCTTCTTCTTGAAGACCCACTTGCATCCAACCAGTTTGGAGTTAAGTGGACGATCAACCAATTCCCAAACTTGGTTATCCTGCATGGATTGCATCTCGGCGCTCATGGCTTCAAGCCACTTGTCACAATCAGGTTGTGACATAGCATCTTTGTAGGAGATTGGTTCATCCGAATCGACCAAGTAGCAATCATCCACGAGAAATCCATATTTCTTGGGAGGTCGACTAATCCTACTAGATCTGCGAGCAACGTGTGTATGATCAACCATTTGATCACCTTCAACATCCTCGTATTGAAAACTAGTATCGACCAACTGTGTATCATCCAGTGATTCTTGAACCTCTTCAAGTTCCACTCTCTTTTCACTAGGTCCTTCCATAAGGAACTTAGTTTCTAAGAAGTATCCTTTGCGTGAAACAAACACCTTTTGTTCACTAGGATCATAGAATATATATCCTATATCATCCTTTGGGTATCCTATGAAGATACACCTGATGGATCGAGCCTCAAGCTTATTTGGGGTGTCACATTTAACATAAACTATGCATCCCCATACCCTTAAATATGAAAAATATGGAACCTTTCCATGCCACACTTCATAGGGTATTCGATCCACCTTTTTGGTCGGGGCCATATTCAAAATACGAGCCGCTGTAAGTAGCGCATATCCCCAAAATGATGGCGGTAGTGAGCTTCGTGCCATCATTGATCGAACCATGTCCAACAGTGTTCTATTCCTCCTCTCGGATACTCCGTTATGTTGAGGAGTTCCAGGATGAGTGAATTGTGAAATAATTCCACAATCTCTAAGATGACATTGAAAAGCATCACTTAGGTATTCGCCTCCTCTATCGGAGCGGAGTACTTTGATTGTTCGATCGAGCTGATTTTGTACTTCATTTTGAAATTCCTTGAACATTTCAAAGGCTTCATTTTTGTGTTTCATTAGATACACATACCCATATCGACTAAAATCGTCGGTAAAGGTAATGAAGTACCTTTCACTATTCCTACTAGTGGGCTTGAGAGGTCCGCATACATCCGTATGTATGATACCTAACAAGTCCTTAGCCCTTTCATTTGTACCTTTAAAAGGTTCTTTGGTCATCTTGCCTTGAATACAAGATTCACACTCATCAAACGAACCTAACTCATTTGTTTTCAAAAGACCATTCTTTTGGAGAGTATTTACACGATTCTTGTTTATGTGTCCAAGAAGACAATGCCAAATGTAGGAATCACTCAAATCCTTTTTGAGTCTTTTAGTGGAAGTTTGATATAATGAGCTATTTGAGGTATTGTCATGAACCAATTCATAAATACCGTTGTTTGGTACAGCTTTAAAATAAAAGATACCATTAGATGATACATGCATTTCTGATTTTACAAATTTAAAGTCAAAGTTACATTGTCTAAGAAGGTGCACAGAAATAATGTTCCTAGTCAAACTAGGAGCATACAAAACATTTCTCAAAACAACTTCCAAACCACTTGGAAGCGATAAAGTGAAGTCTCCTCTAGCGACCACGTGCACCCTTGCACCGTTGCCCATGAAAAGACTCACTTCGCCCTTCTTTAAGTCTTCATTCCTTTTGAACCCCTGCAACCAATTGCAAATATGAGTTCCACATCCGGTATCCAATACCCATGTGTTAGAAGAAATAAGATTTAGATCAATATTAATCATAAAGACATTACCCGAGGCATGCCCCGCATTCCTCTTGTCTCTTAGCTCTTTTAGGTAGACCGGGCAATTGCGTTTCCAATGTCCGGTCTCCCCACAACCAAAACAAGGATCATCCTTATAACCCCTCGGTTCCACAACCTTTTGTTTCTTTGCCATAACCGGTGATTTGCCCTTACCCTTAAGATGCACAGGAGGACCCTTTCTTTTTGCTACCTTAGCCTTAGGATTGGGTTGAGATCGATTCTTGGATCTACCTTCATTGATCGCAAACACGGGTAAAACCCTTTTACCCATGCTCGCCTCGGCTGTTTTAAGCATTGAGTGAAGTTCTCCAATGTTTTTGTCCCACCCGTTCATGTTATAATTTAACACGAAAGTGTCGAACCTTTTCGACAGAGAGTTAAGGATCAAATCCGTTGCTAACTCTTTTGAGATGGGACAGTTGAGCTTGGCGAGACGATCAATGTAACTTTTCATCTTAAGTACATAAGTTGAAACTGGTTGATTATCATCCATTCTACATGCATGCAAGGCTCGAACCGTTTCGAACCTTTCAACTCTTGATTGCTTAAGGAACATTTCCTTAAGTTGAGTAATCATGTCGTACGCATTATGGTTTTCGAAATCCTTTTGGATTTCGGGAACCATAGTCGCCAACATGAGGCATGACACTTGAATGGAATCTTCCGTGTGTTGGACCCAATTCATATATTCGACCTCACTTCCCTCTTCCGGTTCATTGGGGATAGGTGTTTCCAAAACATGATATAATTTTTCTTGTTTTAGAACAATCCTTAAATTTCGGAACCAATCCGAAAAGTTATTGTGGTTAAGACGGTCTTTAGCGAGAATAGATCGGAGAGATACATTTTGGACGTTAGGGATTATGTTGTCGTCGACGTGTGCGGCCATCTGCAGAATTTTAATTAAGTTCATTTTAGTGTTTTACCTTTTTAATTATTAATACCCTTTTATATATACCAAATATAATTAATAATTAAAATCTAGAATCCAACGATAAACCCGACTCCGGTTAGGTGACCTTTTTCCCATTGTCGGTTTATCAAGGTAGTTATTCATAACAATTGCAAACCCTTTTGCAACTTCTAGAGTTTATGGGACCGGTTCGAAATCATATTTCGTGTCGGCATGTTTATCCCATCAACACCTATTAGACCCCATGCTTGGGTGACCCTCTTCACATGGTTCTAATTTAAGTCGTCCTACTTGTATCAACTTGTAATATTAACATACAAACGGTTAGGTGACCTTTTTCCCATTTATATGCCAATATTACCTCAACATATTAATTTACTCTACGCGGTTAGGTGACCTTTTTCCCACTAAGAGCTTACTAATATGTTAAGCGTTATACAAAAGGATGGTGTTTGACTTGTTATCCTTAATTTTAAAAAAGGGATTTTTGGTTTTAATAATTCTAGTTATAAAACTTTAAATCATGTTCTAACATGCATTTAGTAACATGATATTTTGAAACCATTTTCAAAATTCTAATTTATAATAAAACCATTTTATTATGGGCGTGAGACGGCTAGTTAATAAATCCATTTTATTAAACTACGTGTCACGTAATTACCGATAATTATTAGAACCCGTTTTATGCTTTGTTAATTAATTCTATGTGACGAAGTTGATATTCTAATATCTAGCAACCACATAATCAAACAATCAATTAACAAGCATACACAATTATACTAGACACGAGCCACTAAGTTAGACCACACTTGTTAGCCGAAACAAGTGTGTGTCTTAGGTCCGATCCTAAGGGACACATGACACATGGATGTTGTAGCTCCCACTCGATCCCGCATCCAAATGCTTCGAGCATCTTCTTCAACCCCGTTGTGATCCATTGGGCTTGAACTTGGGCCTTAGCTTCCATAAGCTTTCCATTTGGGCTCAATGGGTGGGCTTAGGTCCTTTTGGGCTTGAATCCCCTTAATGGGCTTGTGAGACCCATTATCACCATACCCGGCCCAATAAGGCCCAAACTTCCAATTTTGCAATCTTCTTTAAATTTACAAAACAAATGTCCTAATACATTTTTTCTATAAAATAAAGATATTACAAATAAACTATTTATTACATACCCATATGAATAAATAAATACAAAACTGCCCCTAATTAATTATTACAAACCGAAACTTTGAATAATTAATAACAATCACAACAAACATCCATTTGGTCTACGGCTCGGTCTAGTTTTAACAAACATAACCCGTTATGTCTTAGGAACCCGTTCCAAAAACCCTCGACCTTATCGGGCCTAGCCAAACCCATTTGGGCTTGACCCAATAACATGATTATGGGCTTCGGCCCACATGTCAAAACACATGGGCTTCGGCCCAATGAAAAGTCTTATGGGCTTCGGCCCATTCATCCAAAATGGGCTTCGGCCCATTTCACTCGGTTTTTATTTTTTTATTTTTATTTTTTTTTTTTTTGAACAAAGCCAAAAAATATAATAAGATTAAATACAAAAAAAATTATGCATGTTAATTTTTTTTTGTATAAAATCTTTCAAGGGAAAAAAATAAAACCGAAAACCCGAAGCCTAGTTTCCCGTATCCCGGCTCTTGATGCCATTTGTTGAGTTTCTATGGATATTTTAAACTTAGTTAACCATTTAACTACTCACAATTAAGGCGGAAGCGTGATTATCTTTGAACTTTATGTACATATATCCAAATATATACATTACAAGTTCATATGTATGTTAATCTATGAATAACCCTTTATTCTTGTTTCAAGATTACCATTAATCTTAAGATTAGAAACCCAAGACAAAGGATCAAATAATACGGGAAAAACTAAACTATCAAAGCTTGTAAAACTTACATTCTTAAACCTTTAAGAGTGTAGTTGATGTTGAAGAAGATGATGATGTTGATGCTAGACTTTCAAAGGAAAAATCCTCAAACGGAATATACCCCGAGCCTCCAACACACACCGAGCTATGTTAGGGAGCTTGAACACGAATAACCGAGACCCGAACCTCCTTTCTTGAATTCTCGGCCGAACCCAAGAACAAAGAAAGAAAGAAGGAAAAGTGGTTTTCTAAAAAGTTACTTGAAAGTGTCTTGATCTTGATCTTTATAAAAATCTTTCAATCAAATCATTTTGGTGTTAGGTCTTTTAGTCAAGTAACCAATACTCAACCTTTACCAAACCCATGACAAAATATTGACCAAAATCTTGGGGTGTGGGGCCCACCCAAAACCGGCCCCATATATATATATTTATTTTTTTTTTTTATTTTATTTATTTTATACTTTATAAAATATATAAACACCCCATCTTTTATAAACCATTTTATAAAAGAACACATAGTTAAATAATCATTCCAATAATAATTATTTGAATAAATAAATTAACCAATTAATTTATTTAACACTTTCAAGTAAGTATTCAGAAACCCGATTTTCTGAATGTATCGTGTTCTGTATTTGTCTCATAGATCTTATCTTAACAAATACATAATTGGTGTGTGTCTAACTCGTTATTGGGTATGACCCGACTTGGATCAAACACAACTAGCCACATTAACCTAATTATGTGTCTCGGGCATACGGTATTCCAACAGTTAGCACATATTATAACTTTTACAACTTTTCTTAATCCCACAAATGATTTTGAAACATAGGATATTGTTCTTTCTTGAAATAACCATTATCTTTTTCAACATTAATGTTGTAATTCTTGGTCAGTTGGGGTAAGAATGTGGATCTGAATGGATGTAATTGCTCTATATTTATTTTAATTGTTTGATTTTCTTAATAGTTTGTAATCGTTTGCTTGGTGGGAGTTGTGGCGTTTAGAAGTGCTTTTCGGTAGATATTTTTCTTTATGGTTGTCTTCTTTATATTTTGTGTCTTTTAAAGATTGTATGTTGGGTCTTGGAGTTAAGTAATTGATTACAAGCATAACTAAAATCATTTTTTCAATTGAGCAGTCTTGAATTTAAATTAGGGCAGAATTTTAGTTGATGGGATTATAAGTTCCTCTATTTAGAGTTAGTGATGGAGGATATTCATATATTCTAGGTGTATAATTAAGTAAACTTCTTTTACTCGTTATTATCATTAGCTGGATTTTCTAATAGTGCATATCATTATTTGGGGTATTTTTAGAGTATCATTGATTATAGTAAGCTTAATTTGCTTTTGTAGAAGCATCATTGATAATTCTAGGCTTTTTGTAACTGATGATTTCTTTATGTATATTGCTTTATTTTGTGTTCTGGTTGTGCTAAAATGTAAATTTGATTCACTTGTAATATTGTGATTCATTTGTTATACTTAAAAGTTTCTTTGATAAAGTTCTCTAGAAAACTCTTTTATTTAACTGGTTTCAATTTTTTTTTGGTTCAGTTTTGGGCTTTTAAAATGTTAACTTATAAGTGTATGATATAAATAATGATATTAGATAAGGAAGGAAAGCATGTGGACTTAGATTTCACTAACCAAATGTTCAACTCATGGAAGACATGGATTTAATGTACTTCACTAACATTTTATTTCATCAAATTTAACCTTTGGTGATTTTGCATATGTTCTAAATTCTAGGATGACTTTGCATTTGTTTCATTTATTTTGTAGGGGTTCACAACAACCAAATTCAGATCTCATGGAAGACATGTGCGAAGCTCTCGGCTATACTCATCATTGGTTCTCATGGTATCCTAAAAGGTAAAAATGTTTATTTAACAATTAAAAATACTTATTTTCAATATGTATCATGTCTAGAATACTTTGTTTTATACTAAATTGCTAATTTGTTCATTTTTAATGTTAAATATATTCATTGTATTATAAACTTTTTTTATTCAAAATACTTTTGACATCTAAAACTAGTTGGAAAAGACTACAAACTCAAATCCAATTTTTTTTCTACTTCATAATTCCAGCTTCAAAGTTTAAATAATACTTTTCACCAAATAAATATAAAGTCCTGTACCTAATACATGAAACCATTTTTACCTTTTTGGTGTTACTAAAACAAATTTCAAATTTTTTTTAACCAATAAGTCAACTACAAGACAAATGATGAGTCGATGAGTCTAAAGTAGTATTATTAAATGTCTTACATATATTATGCATATACTTTTGCTTTAAGATTTAGATGTGGTATAATGAATCATTTTAAATCATTTATGTAAGTATAATGAATCATTTTAAATCAATTCATGTTTACTAATTAGAGTTCAATACTTAAAATGCACAATTAGGTTGAATTTTGACATGCAACAATTAGCTTCTACCTACCTCAGGCAAACGAGTCGCAAACCATTGAAGTGATTAATTTGGTTCAGACACATTTTTTGTATATTTTATTGCAATGGTCATGACTCAGTATGAGAAAAACTTTTGTTATGTTTAATTATATTGCTGCTCACACCCAAGTTTTTCGTTCTTATTTTAATTAATTTTTTTTAATTTACAAAATTTTGTAGTTGAGGGCTTTGTCTTTTGGGATAAGTGCTATGTGTTGAAGAGTAACCAAATGGAAGCTAAGGGAAATTGGAAAACTTAGCAAATGAATATAAGTGACAATTTGGAATTTCATGAGAAAAACTTTTATATGCTTTTATTTGCATACTCAGTATATGTAAATTATTTAAGTATATTAATTATTGTTTTGTAAAATGTTTTACAGATTATTATTTCGACTTGTGTGTCACACGACGAAACTACTATATAATAACTAAAATGTTTCAAATTTATTAATCTTTGTACAAATTATAAAATGGATAAGCAACTTTTAACCTGTATATCATTTTCAAGTCAAATTTTGTATATTTAAAAACTTTTCATCAAAGTGGTATCAAAGTCTTTATCCAAAAGACTTCACATTTTCTTTTCTTTTCTTTTCAGTCTTACTTAAAATAATTTCTTTGACTTTATATATGAAGGACAGAAAATATGTAAGAATATCTCTTTTTACTTTTTTAACTTTATATATTTTCAAACTTTTTCATCAAACAACTATGCAACACTAAGACATATATTTTTTCATCAATGTACTATTTTTCTTCATTCACATTAAATGTTTAATAATTATTAATTAGTAATACTATTATTTTAGAAAAAATAATATAAATAGGTTAATGGTGGAAGTGAGGGTCGTCCGATAGGATCTTATGAGCTTGCAAAAGGTGTTGAAGAATCAGGAGCTGAAGAATATTGATTTAAAAGTTACTCTACTACTTCAAATTGTTGAATATACTATGGTCTTATCTTGATAGGGATTGTGATATTTCAAATACAACATCAAATTTTGTATAATGTAATAGGTTTATCAAGTATTTTTTTCATCTTTTATCTTTTATGTCATATATTTAATTTACTAGGCTATATATTATTTATTAGATTTATAAAATTTCGTTGATTATATTTATTGAGGAAAGTTAACGTACAAATGAAATTAACGTGCTAAACGTGAGAATCAAGTAGAGTTATTATATATACAAGTAGAGTAATTATAATAGAGTAATTATATAATTACTCTATGATAATTACTCTACTTGTATATATAGTATTCGATCCAAACCCTATATTTATTAATATGGTTTAGAAATAAAATTTTCAACATGTATACTAGAGTTTGTAAAAGGGGAGACGTGGACTTATGTTTGGTGAATAGGTTTGTAAAATGGGAGACTCGAACTTTTGTTTGATGAACATGATAGTAAACTGAATTTGGTGTTAACGTAATTGCGAATGGAAACTAGAAGTGACCCGTGTCTGAACACGCACTCATAACTCGTTTGTGCGTGAACTCGGTGTTCACAAACGTGACCTTAAGACCGTTGTTAGTGAAGCACCGTGTTGCCTCCATAAGAGGAATTACATGGCCTTGCGCTGGATAAGGTATCGCCATAACGTGAATATTTTTCATTTTTGTTTCAGTTGGACTGCTTAGAATTGAAAGGCCCTATGAACTGCACTTAAATTGAAAGGCCCTATGCTTCACTTCTTCCTTACCTTCCATTTGCCTTTTTTATAAATAAAAAAAAGTAAGCTGCTATTAATATATATATAAAATTGGTTTGAGTTGAGAAGAAGATGATGAATTAAATATTTATGCTATTTTAAGTTTGATTTAAATATTCACGCACAAACGAGTTATGAGTGCGTGTTCAGAGATTAATGGTTCTAGTGATTTGATGCAAATGGTTTCGATCTCAGATGGGATGGAACCAGGTGATGATAGGAATGACCTTGGGAAGTTGACAAAAACAATGTTTCAACTCATGCCCGCCAAACTAGAAGAGCTGATAAACGATATTAACAAAAACAATGACGAGAAAGTTACGTGCATCGTTGCCGATTGTTACATGGGATGGGTTTCAAGAGTTGCTAAGAAGATGGGTATTAGACTAGCGGTCTTTTGTCCAAGCTCATCTGCAGTTTTGGCTGTGATTATGAGTCTTCAAAAGTTGATGGACGATGAAGTTATAAACACTAATGGTGAGCTAACGTTTTCTTAACTTATATACTTTGCTAAATATATTCTTGCCTTAAGAAATAAAAAGTTTTATATATTTCAGGGATACCTTTGACTAACAAAATGGTACAACTATCAACCTCCATGCCAGTCATGAACCCTGCAAATTTCATATGGGCTTGTATAGGCGACCCAGGCACAAACCAACTTATCTTTGATTCTGCAATTCTTGAAGGTAAGGAAGCTGCAGAAGCAGCAGATCACATAATTTGCAACTCAACCATGGAGTTGGAGACCGGAGTGTTTACCCTATTTCCAAAGATGTTGCCGATAGGTCCACTTTTGGCAACCAACAAATCCGCGAAGCAAGTAGGCCACTTTTGGAATGAAGACTCCTCTTGCCTAAGATGGCTAGATCAACAACCGGTATGCTCGGTCATTTATGTGGCATTTGGGAGCTTCACAATATTTAACCAACTCCAGTTTGAAGAGTTGGCGCTAGCACTTGAGGACACCAAAAAGCCATTCTTGTGGGTTGTTCGATCTGATACAAGCGGTAGTGTAGATTATGTCTACCCAAGTGGCTACATGGAGAGAATAGGCACTGGGGGAAAATCGTTAACTGGGCACCTCAGCAGGAGGTCCTAAACCATCCGTCAGTGGCTTGCTTCATGAGTCATTGTGGTTGGAACTCTACAATGGAAGGTGTCAGCAACGGGATTCCTTTTGCTGATCAGTTTTTTAATAAAACATACATATCTGATATCTGGAAAACCGGTTTAGGTTTTAACAAAGATGAAGCAGGCATTGTTACACGAGAAGAAATCAAGCGTAAAGTAGAGCAGTTGCTTAGTAACAACATACTCAAAGAAAATGCCTTGAACATGCAAGAAAAAGTGATGGATTGTGTCACAGCTGGAAAGCTCTCCAGCAAAAATCTCAAGAAATTCATTGATTGGGTAAAGAAAGGAAATAATCCTTGTGCTATAAAAGAAACCTGCAAATGATATATGACAAACGACCTTTAAGTTAGGTTGTGGTTTCAAGAATATGTTTCAAATCAGCTATTTTCAATTATGTTTCCAATCAAATCTGTGTTCTCTCTTTTCGTTTGCATGTATGTTTTCTGTTCCCTTGTATTGTTTCCATCAATTTTACGTTATAAAAAAACATATTTGCTTCAAAAATAATTTGTCAAGTTTCATATTCTATCCTTAATTCGTAATCAATTGCTAAGTGTATTTATAATTATAATCGTAATCGAGGCTATATTTACAAGCTTGTCATTTCTTTTCTTACTTTATATAGTCACAATTACTTTGAAGGAAAAGTGGTCTAACGTGCCTGGATGGGAGGGGAAGATCCTGGATGGAAACTTGGTTTCCTTAGACAAAAGACATTGTTAGTCTCTCTGCATGAGGAAGTATCCAATTAATGATCAGCCTTTGAGTTTGACTTGCGAATAATTATGGCTTAGAGCATTTTTATCCAACCACCTTATGTGATAAGTATTTTTATAATTTAGAGAGTGATTTAGGGTGTTGTGAGTGAGTAGTTTTTATATTTTAGAAAAGACAATGATTTTTCTGTATATTTGAAAAGCTATTGTTCATCCTCTATAAATTTTTAATACTTTTTGAAAGTAGTTGAGAGTGAGTGAAAAAGAAAAAATAATGATAACGATATAAAAAAGTATTATTTAATTGAAATTAAGAGATAAAATGTAGTGAGTTTTAGAGAATGTTTGAGTGAGCTTTTAAAACTTGCTTATTTACTATTTGTTAAAAACAAAAGGTGTTTGGTAAAGCTCATTCAAAAGCTTCAAAGTAGAGCTTTTCAAAAGTGTCATTTGATTTTCAAAAAAGCAAATCAGTAAATGAACGAAAAATAAAAGCTTACTCAAACACCCCTTAATGTAATTTTTGGTTTAAAAATAAAACGTGGGATGCTCTTAGATATGGAGAGAGATGCTCCTTTCCTTTGTAGGGAGTCAACATGTTTCTTGCTCCATGGGCCGTAGTCTTATCAACAACTCCAATTAGACTAAAATTACATAACTAAACAAGTGAAAAACCATCTGAAGAAACAATTACCAAACTTATTTATTAAAATAGTTGTTAAAAAAATAACGAAATTAATTAAAATAAAAAAGACGGTGAAAAAGAATTCCTGCTGTAGATATTATTAGTTTCAATGAAAATAGTACCTGACCAACTGTAGTAATGATTTATTATTTTTACCTACTACAATAAAAATTGTGTGCCACTTTGGATTGACAGATACCGAAGAAAACGAATATTTTTTTTATTATAGGTGTCTTTAAGAAAAGAGACAAACTTGTCACCATTACCATATAGATTTCCCGGCTCCACTCTATATGACGTACTCTATTACAAATCATGTACCTACCATGTAAAATTATAGGCACATTTTCTTATTGTTTAAGATTTGTAGGGGTCAGGTAAGAAAATTTAATAAACCGTCTGGCAAGACAGTTTTTAAAATTAAAATTTAGGTGTTTTTTGTTTTTTTATAGGTAAAATGTCTGCAGTCTGCAAACCACATCTGTAAACATCTGTAGTAGAAGATGTGGACCAAACCTCTACAGTCAGCAACAAGAAGACTGCTTGTTTTTTAACGTTTGCAACTGCTAAAATAAACTAAAATTTAAATAAACTAAAATTTAAATAAACCGAAACTTGAATAACAAAGGTATTCAACAACGAAATTTAAATAATACTCTCTACCAAATACCTAATCATACAAATCTATACATTTTAATATTCATAAAAAAATCATCACTTTCCTCAAATTGCAACAAATAAATCCAAATTGTTAGCCTTGAAACTTTGGCATGATAATAATAATAAACAAACAAACATAAACGCTCTTCCTCTTTTTCATCACTTCAATGACCAAATCTTTCATCTTCACCTTCAATCCAATCCCCAAGTTCCCCCAATTTCAAAACCCTAACCTTAATAATATTATGATCTCAATCAAATTATTCATACTCACAGTAACAGTAGCAATACTAGTGCTATTACTCAGCACCACCGTCTCCGGCGCTGGCGATGGCTTCTCGTTCATCTTCACCGACTCTCAACTCAGAGGCGGTCGGCTGGGGTAGGTGGAGGAGGCGGCGACGGAAGGTAGAGGAGAGGCGGCCGGCTAGGGTAGGAGAGGTGGAGGTGGTTGGGTTTGATAGAGGAGAAGAGAGGAAAGGATCTGATAAATGATGAATAATATGTGTGAGAACAGGCCAGAAGTGGTTGGACCATGTCTGCATCAGGAAGTGGCCGCATAGAAGTTTTTTAATGAATGTCTTCAGAAAAACAAACACTCAACAAAGGGCAATGTCTGCGCGTGGTCTGCTCGGCGCAGACATAAGTGAAAGAAATATGGATGGGCCCCTCAATAATTTCAAAATTATGGACCCCTTAGTACAAATTTACCAAATACGTGTCTTTAAAGACACATTTTTCCATTTGTTTAAAACTTGTAGGGGTCAGGTAGAAACCTTAATAAACCGTCCGGCAAGACAGTTTTTGAGAATAAGATTTAGTGAAAAAATATGGACGGGTCCCTCAATATTTTCAAAATTATGCTTCTTGGTACAAATTGATCACAAATGCGTCTTAAAAGACGCATTTAAAAGGCACAACTTTCCAAGTTTTTTGGAATTTGAAGGGATCTGTTAGGAAACATTATTAAACAATCGGACAAGACTATTTTATTAGAAGAATATTTAGTGGAAAATATAGACTGGTCCCCAACATTTTCAAATAACTCGTCGGATTTTCAGAAAACATTACACTTGTCAAATTTCTATTGGTTTAAAGATCCCGTCAAATCTCGTCACCTCAGTCCAAATTTGGTGGGCTATTTTGAGAATATTTAGGGATTTTCACTAGTACAAAATCGATTTTTAGTGACATACACCCCGTCAGGTCTATGTGACACTTTCGAAGAAAAGTGTCACCATATGTATATTTGAAAATTCCTGGAATGTTTTGGTGACGATTTCAGCGGGCTTGTGTGACTATTGCGTAGAGAATCACCTCTTTAGTCACACTAAACATAACGCATGTCACAAATATTAGTGACGTTTAATCGGAATGTGACCAAATGTCACTATTTGGTCACGTTTTTCGTTTGTCACAAATGTATTTTTTTTTGTGATACCATAGATAAACATATGGTCACGTATGGCAATTGTTTGTGTTACTATATAATGGGGTACATTTAGTAACATAACGTAACTGTGAGTAAATGTAATTTACAATGACAGTAAATATTTGTTTGTGTGACGTTAAGTTTATGTTTATTAGTCACACTAATAAATTGTGTTACCATATATTAAAGTTTATTGTGACAGTTAAAATTATAGTGTCTCACTAACGATAACTAATAGTCATGACAAATGTAAAAAACATGTGACTAGAAGTAACAAATGGTCAGCTTCCATTTTATTACGTGTGACTACAAAATTAAACTAACGAAATAGTTATTGAAGTATAAGAAGTTTATGGTCACAGCTCTAATATGGATGTGTGACAAATTATATATTATGGTCATGGTTAATGAAAAAAACATGTGACAAGAATTACAATTTGGTGATTGTTCACTTTATTAGGTGTGACTAAGGGTTAATACTAAGAAAACGTTAGTGAAGTCTGAGTAGTTTATAGTCAAAGTTCATTTTAGTAGGTGTGACTGAAATTTTTAATACTAAGGCAACGTTACTGATGTATAACTATTTATTTATCACATCTTCAATTCGGATGTGTGACAAAATATATATTATGGTGATGGTAAATGCATACAATTTGTGACTAGAGGTAAAATATGCTAATTGTTCAATTTGTTAGGCGTGACTAAATGTTCAATAGATAATCATCGTTATTGATGTATAATTACTTTTTGGTGACATCTCCAATTTGGATGTGTGACAAAATATATATTTTGGTGATGGTAAATGCATACAATTTGTAACTAGAATTAAAATATGCTAATTGTTCACTTTGTTAGGTGTGACTAAATGTTCAATAGACAATCATCGTTATTGATGTATAATTAATTTTTGGTGACATCTCTAATTTGGATGTGTGACAAAATATATATTTTGGTGATGGAAAATGCATACAATTTGTGACTAAAACTAAAATATGCTAATTGGTCACTTTGTTAGGTGTGACTAAATGTTCATTGCTAAGAAAATGTTAGTGAAGTGTAAGTACTTTTTAGTCAACATGTGACCATTACATTCTTTAATTACATTCTTTAAGAAAACGTTAGTGTGTTGTCTTAGTACTTTATAGTCACAGTTACACTCTTTACAAAAGAGTGTGACTAAAGGTGTGTTAGGGTCATGTATTTATGTAACAATGTAACTAAAGGTTAAACAATAGTGACTCTAAAAACAATTCTTGTCTTTATAGATGGTTATTATTCGGATTATAATTTTTCATTTTTATTAGGTGTGTAAAAATATTAATAATTAATTTGGTGTGATTAAGTGACAGTTTTAATTTTAATGTGTGACTAAAGACTATATTATGTTTTTCAATGGTCCATTTTGGTTAAAAGATGAATAATTGGGCCTTTTTGTTCAAAACACGATATATAAAGGCCCATTTTTGTTCTAAACACGATTATAAGTAGTTTGATTTATGAATAACCAGTGTATGCAACCATGAGTTCATCATCCTTTCTATGCGTGTTTTGCGTAATGAATGTAGTTAATAAATGAAGGGTTATTAATTATACAATCTATTATATGAATCCAATTTTGATTTTTTCAAGTTTGATCAAACTATTTGATATCTATGCATGTACTTTTGGATTTACCGAAACGTTTATATTTACTATTCGATATGGTATAGCGAAATTATAACATAAAGTAGTCACAACACATTCACTCTTAACATTCAGTATATTGCTTATACGCTCTTAGACTTATACATTTCACTTTACATACTTTCATCTATTGATAGTTTAGCCATTTACAAAATACAAATGACACATTAAGCTCACTAGACCTAGCATTAGACAAAAATGCTCTAACAAACTACCCCTTGGATAATGCTAGACCTAAATTACAAACTCAATTCCTAAACTTCATTTAGCCTAACTAATGATATAGTAGACCTCGGTCATATTAACTTGAAAATTTGGATCTATCAAATTGCCCATGGATGTCTTGACATCACCCCAGCCATCCGAAGATCCGGTTTGTCGACCTCGGCCGAATCTATAATACTGAAGGTGAATAAAATTTTTACGAAAACACCATCATAGATTCAAATCATCTATCCGAGATTTGGACAGATGATACTATGAGAAATAATCCACCATCTCGCGGATATTAGACTTGAACCGAAATCTTGTGATATTCCTTTCGTCCTTTCCTTGAAAATCCATGACCAAATCAACACTTTATCATCTTCCATGTCATCTTCCTCTACATCAGTAATCTTCATCGATCTGTAACAACAAAATCAACACAGTTAATTAGCACACACAACAATATACACACTGATGCTTCAAACTGTTTATAATCTAAACAGTCCAACTTCCAGACTATCATATACATGCATGTAATATAAAAACCAACAGACTTACCTTGATAGTTAACACCGAGAGAGAAAATCTGAACTAAAAGATATGAACAAAATAATGTGCAGGTGCCATTTTAAGTACAAAAATATATAAAGGCAATGATATTAATTAATATTGAACAACCAGTTTGTCCCTCAGCTTTGGAAAATGTGACAACAGTTCAACAGTAGTATAAGACTAGTTTAGGTGTAACTAAATGTTCATTCCTAAGAAAATGTTAGTGAAGTGTAATTACTTTATAGTCACATCTCTAGTAAGGATGTGTGACTAAAATTTTTAACTAAGACACTAACCCCCATCCACTCATCTCTTTAAATTTGTCAACCCATTTTGACCCGATTGGGGATAATAGAGTCTAATTGGGGATAATAAAGTCTGATCAGAGTCCGATTGGGGATAACAGAGTCATATTGGGATAATAGAGTCTAATTATGGATAAGAGATTCCGATTGGACTATGTTATCCAATTGGACTCTGTTATACCCTATCGGACTTTGGTATCCCAAATTGGATTATGTTATCCCCAATTGGATATTGTTATCCACAATTGGACTCTATTATCCCCAACTGGATACTGTTATCCCCAATTGAACAATGTTATCCCCAATTGAACTATGCTATACCCCATTAGAATCTGTAATCCCTAATTGGACTTTGTTATTCCATTTGGACTATATTATACCCAACTGGACTTTGCTATCCCTAATTAGACTCTATTATCCCCAATTGGACTCTATTATATCCAATTGGACACTATCATCCCCAATCGGACTATGTTATCACAATCGGACTTTGTTATACCCAACTATACTTTGTTATCCCCAATTAGACTCTGTCATCCCCAATTGGACTTTGTTATACCCAATTGGACTCTTTTATCCCCAATTGGACACTATTATCCCTAATAGGAATATGTTATCCCAATTAGACTTTGTTATTCCCAATTGAACACTATTATCCACAATTGGACTCTATTACCCTAATTAGACACTGTTATACCCAATTGTACTTTGTTATCCCCAATTGGAGTCTATTATCCCCAATAATTGAACATTGTTATCCCCAATTGAGCTATATGTTATATGCCATTGGAATCTGTTATCCCTAATTGGACTCTGTTATATCCCATTGGAATCTGTAATCCCTAATTCGACTCTTTTATCTCAATTGGGCTCTATTATACCCAATTGGACTTTGTTATCCCCAATTGGACTCTATTATCCCCAATCGGATTTGTTAAATGTCGAGCTAAATGCCGATCAAATTCGGATTTGTTAAATATCGGGTCAGGTCGGATAACAAATGACTTATTTTTTAAACAATTGGAGGTTGTATTTGGGTAAATTAAATGGTTAAAATGCCATATTTTTAATTAATGGATCAATTTATTTTGGAATTAGATTTGGTTAAATACTTAGGTCCAACTCCTAATTATAGAATTATAAATACTTCTATTTGGGTTATTTTTTTTTAAATTAATTTTTTTAAAAAATGTTAACTACTATTCTTAAGAACTAAATGCCAATAGGAAGAATGGGGTCGGTAATAAAAATAGATTGGGGTCGGTAACAAAAAAAGATCGGGGTCTGTCGGAATTTCGCTATACAAATTTACATTATGTATTTATAAGAGTAATATTATGAGTAGGTTTATTTAGCGGATTAAAAACAAATTATAAAAAGATAATGATAATTAATGAAAGCCTGGAAACTGAATGGTCGACGATAATTTCAAATTTCTCAAAATCTTTCCCTCGAAAATTTTCAAATCTAGCTTAATAATGACTGTTTAATTTTAATAGGATTCAAATTGGTGCCGTTAATCATTCTTTACTTGAAAATTAACTAAAATTGAAAATTTCACATTGCCGCCGCCATGAACAAATTACACTCCTATTGTTACGGAAACGTGCTCATAATGATTCATTCCACATCTGTTAGCGGTTTCTGTTCTAGAACTCGATTGACGATTTTCATAAATACGCAGATTTGTCATCAAGCAAATCATCTTCTTCTACTAAGGTTTGTGATGATTTATATATGTTCAACAACTATCAATGCATGTGACAATTTGCATTTATGTTTATTTGCAATCAACAACTCTCATTTGCATGTTACTTTGTGTTGTAGGTCATGGAATTGGAAGGAATATATAAAGGGAATGATGCATTGGAAGACCTATACAGTGAAGAATCTCATGATGATTCGAGTGACTCTGATATGAGTCCCTCAGATGAAGAGAACGAACATAAAGTCAATGATGCCAAGGATAAAAAGAAAAGGGGATTGACTAGACTGCCAAAGATGTGAAGTGCCTCCACAAATTCTGATGTGAAAAAACATAAAGTCAAGTTCGATGCGTTTGGCAGGTTGAGTGGAAAGTACATATATGAATTCGTGAGTTTCTTAGGAGATCTGGTCAGGGATAAAGTGAATGTCAGCGTTCTTACATGGAGGGAAGCATCCAAAGAACTAAGGGATAATTTGTGGGAAGATATTAAGGTAAAATGCCTGAACAATTATTTGTTTGCAAACATTATATTCCATTCTAATTGTAATTGTTATGTCAGCGTTATTACGGAGTAAACGAAGACAAAAGAAAATTTGTAATGACTCGTCTCGGTTTGCTCTTAAGAAGCTTTAGAAGTAGGGTGTATAAACGGGACATACACCCTAACCTAGGCAAACCAGATAAGTTAGCTATAATTCCAAGACGGTTTCGGACAATAATCCTTAACCAAGATCACTGGGACGGCTTTGTTGTGTATACACAATCTGACAAATTCAAGGTAAATGTTTATAAAATTTAAGCTAGATTTGAAAATATGTGAGATTAAGAATTGACATATGTGAGATTTAATTTTCATAAAGGATTCGTCGATCTTAAGGAAGGAAGCTCGTGCGAAGTCACGTTACAACCACCGGTTGGGAAGAGGTGGATATTCTACTCTTGAAGAAAAATTGGTAAATGTTTTATTCTTTAAACATTCCTTAAATAGATGCTTAGGACTTAAAAAAAGATTATGTGATTTAATACTAATGCACTTTTGCAAACAACGAAGTTGAGAAAGATGTACCTCCCTCCCGGTGTCTGATGTGGTATAAAGCCCGTCAAAACAAAGATGGTGAAATAGAAGATGAGGAGGTTAAAACGCTCGGAGATCATCTAGTGAGTTCAGGAGGCTGTTTTTAATTTATTCATATCGTCTTGCTAAAGTTGATTGATTTTACATATTATTTTGTGTAGCTAGAAAATGAAAAAAAAAATCAATGCTGGGGAGTTGAAGGTTAATCAAGGTGAGGATGCCATGACACTAGTCTTTGGCCACGAAAAACGTGGTTGTGTAAGAGGGGTAGGAACTGGAGTAATGCCTTCTATATTTCTTCACTGTCCATGACGAGTTAGAGGATCGACGAAAGAACAAATAAAGGACCTTCAACTTATGGTCCAGTCTGAGAGAGAAGAAAAGGAAAAAAGAGAGACAAGAAAGACATAAACAAGGTGAAGAACTTATTCTGATGAAACATTCCCTTGATAAACAACAAGTTGGCATGAGAGCGTTACTATCCAGCCTTGCTATTCAGGGGATTCAAGTGGGGACAAAACCGAATCAACTGCAAGTAAGTGAATCTGTCTATATAAAGACTGTAGTTTAAACATGCTAATCAATTTTGCTCATGAAAAGCAGTCTCCGAGTCATTCAAGTGGGTCCCAGAAGAATCAAACTAATGATATACTTCAACTGAAATAGTCCACAAAGGTTAACATAACTCTAGTAACTTATTATTTTATTTTAATATTATTTTGATTAATTCAATTGTATTATAACATTGTACTTTAAATATGAGTATTTGATCAGGACAATGAGACAGGTCCTGGAAATCAGTCTCCAAGTCAATCAGGTGGATTCCAACTGAAAAAAATCTACAACTTTGTCCGGTAAGAATGACCGAGCCACTTCTGCTACACTCAAAAGGAAACATTGTACACATGAGAAAGTCAATCAAGTAAGTTATTCTTTGAATACTTCAGTAATTTACAATCTTCATTAACTAATTGTGGGAATTATAAATTGTTATTTAGGAATCTTCCAAAACCGTAAAAAAAACGCGGAAAGCTCACCTATGCCAGTAAATACTCCTTCACCAAAAGGAGAACGGGTATGTACTTTTACAAATATGTCTTTGTATTTTTTTTTCCTTTTTTTCTTATGATATAATGACAATAATTATTATAGACTATCAAGTGTCGACTAGCAATTGTGTCCAAGAGAAACATTGTCGCTTATGGTAGGATTTACTTGTCTGAAGGTCTACAAACATGTTAGAATGTTCTAGTCCAAGAGGACTGCTACAAAGTGTCGATTGACCAACCGATACAAGATGCAACATTTTTACCTCATGAAATCCATGATGCGCGGACAATCGGGGAAGCAGCTGGTAGTTGTGTTCCTTGGCCGAAGGATCTTTGCATTATTGATGTGAGTTTCTGTAATTACTTTCTATAATGGCCTTTAAATTATTAAACTATTTCAAACAACTTATGTGTTTTTTTTCTTTTTTAAATGGTGTTGACATAGGACGATCAACAAATTGAAAATCAAATGGTCAACGACTTTACAAATGGGACCACTACTAAAGATGTTGATGGTCAATGGTGGAATCAACCGAAAGATTCAAAGGTAAAAAAAACACCAAAAACAAAAGGAACGGTAGAATATGTTCAGTTGAATAATCTTAAATCGAAGTTCACCAAGAGTAGTACTAATGCATTAGCTAAGCAAGCTTAATTAATTCAACTAGTTAGATTTAGATTAGGATGCATATTTGTAATTACCCCCGTTTAAAAATTTATGTATATGTAGAAGAATTTCATTTTATTTTATTAATATTTTTGCATCGTTTCATTTATATATTATCCATTATTATACTTATTTCTCAAATGTTACTAAACGTGAAATGCAATAAAATTCATGTGATTATAATTCATTTTTGGTGACATTTTAAATTATCATATGTCACTAAAAGGTTACATTTGGGTGATTATAAACTATATGTAGTCACATTTTACTAAATAATTTGTGTCTAACATATATATATGGTCACATTCATTAAAGATAGTGTAATTACAAGTGTCACTAAAAGGTATATATTGGTAATTTTGTGTTAACAATAGTGTGGTAACTAACTACATATAATCACTGCCTACCTAAATATTTGTGTCTACATCCGATTAATAGTCACAGTCTTTAGAAAAGACTGTGACTACAAGTATGCTATAGGGTCACGTAACTACGTAATATATGTCACTAAAGGGAAATGTAACAACAAATATTCAAAGATAGTGTCACTCAAGGATGCACAACAATCACACTTAAAATAAGAGATGTCACTAGAAGGTATTTAATAGTCACAACTTAGATTAACAATTGTGTGATAACTAACTACATATAGTCACACTGTTCAAACTTATTTGTCACTAAAATAAAAAAATACTCACATTTACTTAAAATAATAGTGTGACAACAAGTGTGTTAGGTTCATGTAACTACGTACTATATGTCACTAATGGATATGTAACAAGAAATTTTGAAATTTAGTGTGACTAAAGGATACACAACAGTGAAACTTAAAATAAGACAAGTTTATATTAAACGTTTTAGGTCACATTTTCATTGGTGTTATGTCATTAGAACGTATGCAATAGTCACAAATTAGATTAACAATTGTGTGATAACTAACAACATATAGACACATTGTTCAAACTTATTTGTCACAAAAATACAAAAATACTCGCATTTATTTAATAATAGTGTGACAATAAGTGTGTTAGGATCATGTAACTACGTACTATATGTCACTAAATGGAAATGTAACAAGAAATTTTGAAACTTAGTGTGACTAAAGGATGCACAACAGTAACACTTAAAATAAGACAAGTTTATATTAAACGTTTTAGACCCATTTTCATTGGTGTTATGTCACTAGAAGGTATGTAATAATCACAACTTAGATTAACAATTGTGTGATAACTAACTACATATAGTTACACTGTTCAAAACTATTTGTCACAAAAATAATACAATACTCACATTTATTTAATAATAGTGTGACAACAAGTGTGTTAGGGTCATGTAACTACGTAATATATGTCACTAAATGGAAATGTAACAAGAAATTTTGAAATTTAGTGTGACTAAAGGATACACAACAGTGACACTTAAAATAAGACAAGTTTATATTAAACGTTTTAGGTCACATTTTCATTGGTGTTATGTCACTAGAAGGTATGTAATAGTCACAACTTAGATTAACAATTGTGTGATAACTAACTACATATTGTCACACTGTTCAAAATTATTTGTCACTAAAATACAAAAATACTCACATTTATTTAATAATAGTGTGACAACAAGTGTGTTAGGGTCATGTAACTACGTCATATATGTCACTAAATGGAAATGTAACAAGAAATTTTCAAAGTTAGTGTGACTAAAGGATACACAACACTGACACTTAAAATAAGACTAGTTTATATTAAACGTTTTAGGTCATATTTTCATTGGTGTTATGTCAATAGAAGGTATGTAATAGTCACAACTTAGATTAACAACTTGGTTTCTAATTGTGATCAAATACCAACCAATAGTCACACTGAACATAGTGTAACGTGACAAATTTCAAGCAAAACTTCACATTGAAAAAAAATTTCATGTGACCAATTGTTGATATATTGCCACTAACCAGAAAAATATGTGTCACTGAAAAGGGTTTATATTGACAATATTTGATAAAATTGGAACAAAAATCACTGGTCTATAGTGACACCTCTACTCTACGGTGACTGATTTTTTTATGATACAGTGACGATTATTTGTGTCTCACCAAACAACATCTACAATGGCGCGACCTTTGGTGACATATTTAGCGAAAAAAATCGTCACTAACTACCTACAGTGACGATTTTTGTGTGTCCCCAAAGCCCGATTTTGTACTAGTGTTTGGGCTATTTCTCAATTTCTCTCTCCTCGAAAGGGTTCTTTAGGGAATTTTTCCTAATTTAATTGAATGTGGCAATCCATCGATATATAAGGTCATGTGGTATGCCACGTCAAAGGCATGTACGATCCTTTGTGGTCAGCCCGTTGTCGTGGGTAATTATCGTTAGACCATGTGTAATGGATGGAGCCCCTATGAGGGCGTATATGACATGTGGCACCACGTCACCATAGGAGTTTTATGGCTAAAAGATATGTAGTGGATGGAGCGGATCCCCTTCCAATTATTACCTCATCATTATTTTTAATATTTTAATTTAAAAATGAAATTAACATTTCATTAAATAAAATAAATTAGGAATACTACAATAAAATTATAACAAATACATTAAAAAAACATCCTGGTACTAAAAACTTTACTCGTTGAACTTATATTTTTTTAATAATTTTATCCTTTTTTATTTCCGCTAGCCTCCGGGCATGTCCGGTAAGGTGGTCGATAGGTTCATGCAAAAATATGAGATCTTTTTCCATTTTCCTCTTGTTCAGTACATCGGCGAACACCTTTTTTGAATCAAAATTTTGTCCATTTGCCTCTCGTTAATACATCGGGGTTTTTAGATTTTCTCGAACCGAGTTGTGTCTCCGGATCGTCTTGAAGCACCGGATCGAGTTGCGTCTCCGAAACCATCTCGTCTAGTGTCGGTTGGAAGTTCGGATGAGTCGGTGGGTTAAAACCAACGGGTGATAGGTTGGTGAGCATCCCTAAATATTGCATGTATGACAACATGTTAGGGTCTAAATTCATATCGGCCGGGAAGGTGGGAGTTGGTTGACTCGATTGGGTGATGTTGGGTTGACTCGGTTGTGTAGTGTTCAGTTGGGTGGTGTTCAGGTGTTGGTTGGTTGTAAATTTCTGTCACACCTCGCTAAGGCGGAAGTACTAGCGACTGACGTCATGTATACCGTAAACATATGATTATCACCAACATACATGTATTAGGATATATACCAATAGTATTAAAAAGCGTTTACAAATCCTAACTTATTTTCAAAAAAAAATTGTTGAAAAACAATTAGGAGATTTTTCATATATGATCCTAAAAATCGATAGGGTTATAAATGCAAAATCCTTCGAAATGGTATCCTAATTATGCATTGAGGTCCCGTCTTCATTATTCCTTATGAGTATTGTTAATTCCCCAAAAAACATGCGTTTAAAAAGTCAACACAATGGTTGGTGAGTTCACAAGTTTTGAGACTCAATATAAAATCACGTTATTCATAAAACGTTGAATCTGTTCACAAATAAGTATACGATAATCTGTTCAAACAAATACGATGATCCTCCGTAGACTAGCTAAATCTACGAATTAATATGACGAACCTTGAGCCTATAACCAAACCATGACTTATATTCTTTTGCCCTGTTCAAATCTCACAGATGGAATATACGCACCCTGTTTTGATGCAATATCGGAGGTTAGCGCGACTAACCTAACATTAGGGGAAATTTCAACGTCAATACTACTATTCGTATATTCTTGTGGCTAACTCCGTTAGCTAATGGTTATAGTATGCAAGCAAGGGGCTTATAGCACTACATAGTTCAACTCATGTTCTCATAAGGATTGAGTGTTTTGTTTCTAATTATCGTATATAATAACAGTTGTGTATGTCCCCCCACCCGGTATTAATAAAACTGTAATACAGTAAAAGGGGGTTGTGAAACTCACCTGCATAGTTTAGTTTTGTACAGGCTAGTAATTTGATTAAGTCTAGTTCCCGTGACCTTCTAGTGTCCTCAACGCGAAAGGTCAGATAAATTTAGTTATCGACTAGAAAGTTTGTTTATGCTAGTTTCTTTCACCCAAGTAGTAGTTTCGTTAATTCGTTTGTGTCAGTTGCTTTCACCAACCGAACGGTTTATTTGTTTGTAATGGTTTCTTTCTCCAACCGAACGCTTCATTCGTTATGTCGATTGCTTTCACCAACCGAACATTTCGTTTGTTTGTGTCGGGAACTAAGTATTTCTCATCTATGGTTTTTTAGTTGTGCGAATATATTCAAAGTGATCCACCACAATTCACAAAGATGACACCTTAAAGGAAGTTGGAAATATGTATTTGGAATGAATCTAAAAGTAAATACTTAGTCATTTATGAGAGAAATGTTTATGGCTCATTGGTTTTCACTTTAAGTGAACTAAAATTCCCAACATCAGGGGGTAACGAAAAGCAGTTGAAAAATGAATGAGTATGAATGAATCATTATCGATCCTCAAATTAAACTACGTGAAAAGAGTGCAAAGGATAATTCATTGAAAAATTAGTGAATCAATTACCAGACGCGTTCAATGACCTATGTAGAGTGACTAAGTCACATAAATCAAATGTTTATGCTCCAATTAATATAAGCATCTGGAAGGACAGCCATACATTGGTAATGACAAGTGAGTCTAAGGCACGCTTGAAGCGTGGTAGACTAGCCGATTCCAAGAGTAATGATCCCTCGAAAAAGAAAGCAATGAAAATGGTCAAGCCAAGGTACAATAATAAGGTCTCTTAAAGAGACATTAGACATGATGGTTCCCGAAGAACCTCGAGTACTTGAAAATAATGAGATCTTATTATATTTTATCATGTCCACAAGATATGCAGAATCTAAATAAAGTCGACGTCGTTATACTTTATATATATATATATATAGCTCTTCAAATAATGATGATGAGGATCAATATTTAATATCTGCCTATGAATAAAATCATATAAATGATTAGCCAACATTAAAAGACGCAAGTCATGCAGAGTTGGATAGAAACGGGTGTTTTATGTAAATCATATGAAAATCATATTAAGAAAGATAAGGCAAAATTGATTGCACGAGGATTTTGCAAAGACCTATGATTGACTATGAGGAGATGTGTTCTCTAGTGGTAGATGTAGTGACTTTCCAATACCTTATTACTCTGGTATTACAAAGAGAGAATTAATCAACGTCTAATAAATATTGTGATTCACTTGATATTGAATGTTTACAATAAATTCTATGAAGAATTTCAATTATCAAATCATATAAAGTAAGTTCTCGAGAACGCAATGATTGTTGTGTACATAGTCATATTTTGAATACGTTACGATTATTGAATATGTTCAAAATAAATGAAACTCCTAAAGAGTTTTCTAAGGTAGTTTAATGCTTAAAAGGTTTGAAACATCTTAGTGATGTAATTATTGTGTATCAATAAGCATACACAGAAGATAATGTACATGATGAGTATAATATCCCAATAAACAAAGAAATGGTACAATATGGATATTTGATATACAAAAATGGATGTGTTACATAAGCAAGATTATGCAACAAAAATCCTAGAAAACTTAATACACATGCATAATTTGTCAAGATGGAAAGAAGTTCATGATAGATTTGAAAATTCATAGAGTTATAATTATTACATATAGACTAATATAGTTAGAATAAATGTGGTACAATCAAGAAATATTTTGATAAGGAGGGAGATAAGTTTGATGTCATTAGACATCCTTTTATAAAATTTAACTCTTAAAAGTTCATATAATCACAGTTTACAGTGATGATATACACATCATCGAGAGAAAATGCATAACTTTTAGAAGGAAATTTTTGAAATACCTTGACACGATGTGATTATTGATCGACCTACAGTTTGATTATTGATCGACCTGCAAGTATGAAAGATGAGTTTATAGTTTACTAACCCACCAAAACAAGTTTGGTTAGTCTTGTAAATACAGAGAAACAAAACAGGGTCATGGATACAGTTTATATGTTTACGAGATGAGCTGATAGAAGTTTTCACGTGAAGATCATGAAACATTTTGAACTTCAAGATTTGCATGTCAAGGGACCAAGTGCAAATGATTGAGTACAAAAGTTTTGAAGTTTTTACAGAAGATCGATATTTACCATTTTAATGGATATATAGATCAGGGGGAGACAATACGCACTGCACTCTTTTTACCTTAGCTATGGTTTTGTCCCATGGATTTTCCTAACAAGGTTTTTAATGAGGCAACATGTCCAAGCGTATGAAGTTGATAACCAAGGGGGAGTATTATGAATAATTATTATTGTGGTTATCAATACCTAATACAGGTTAGGCTTTTTCTTCAAATTATCTTTATATATATATATATATATACACACACATCTCATTATACCTCATTAAATTACACACATGAATAATGTAATCTCCATCAATCTCCATACATCTTCTCATATTCTTTAGCTATTAGTCTTGTTTCACAACATAATATAAATTGTATTAATTATATAATTTAAATAAGATATTACAGTTAAGTATCCCTGGGTTTGATAAATTATGACTTTCGTTTAAAATGTTTCTTGTTTACAACCGGATCTTCGTGGTTTCTTGTTACTTGTCAATTACGTCTAAATCGCTAACTCTGTTAGATTTTTATTGTCACGGGTAAAACAATCGTTTACTATATTTTTTATTACTATTAAGATTGTTCGGTGTTGGTAATTAGGGGAGGGGGTATTTTGCGGGCGAATTGAATCAATTTATCAATAGGTAATATTGCACCAATACCCAACCAAAGGGCCACTGCAGCACCAATAAAAAATACAGTTGTCACTACTGGACGACGAAATGGATTTTGGAATTTATTAACATTCTCTAAAAAGGGTAATGTTAATAACTATGTGGGTACTGATACCATTAACAGAACACCCAGTAATATATTGGGTAGCTTGGCTCATTATTGCCGAGATAATTGCCTACTTATTCACATCCACCATGCAATGCATGCAATTATTGATAGGCAGAAGAATCACAGCATGCACTTCCGTGTACTAGCTAAAGCGTTACATATGTCTGGTGGAGACCACATTCATTAGGTTTCAATATGAATAAAAAGATCGATCGTGAATCATTCAAATGGGGATTCCTTGATCAAAGATGTTCATTTGTACATGTATCATATATGCCACATGTGACATGTGATACATTTATGCTCGGATCAATTTGTATAAAGAGTCGTGAATGAGAAAGATAAGTACTTTTGAACCTCTAACGCAAAAAGTAGAAAGGGATACAATAAAGAATTAGGGAGTCAAATTGGGGATAGAGGGACTTGAACCCTCATGATTTTTTAAATCGACGGATTTTCCTCTTACTATAAATTTCATTGTTGCCGGTATTGACATGTAAACGGGACTCTATCTTTATTCTCGTCTTATTAATCAGTTCTTCAAAAGATCTATCAGATTATGCGTGAATTTCGGAATGGAACACCGTTGTGGGGCTATGGGGGGCGACGTGGTGATGAAGGTGGGCCATTTTTGATGCTTTCATCCATCATATGATCATTTCCTTTAAAATAATTAATGTAATTATATTAATCTATATAAACCCAAAAAAATCTTCTCCTTCACACATTTTCTTATCCAAAACATACATTCTCTTCCAAAATTTCTCAACATCTCACAAACATGAACCCTGATACAAACCCGAACCTGAACCCAATCCCAAACCTGAACCCGTGGGATCCCGCTAACATTTGGTGGAGTAGTTTGCTTCACAATGCCACCCCGCAAACATCACAAACGTTCTCCGATATGTTATTACGACCGGAAATGCCATATATGTGTCCAGTAATGCCATTTATGTCATCTCAATTACCTGAACCACAAGCAGCTCCTATTGTTACAGCATTTTTGTCTAATGCTAGGTCTAGTGGGCTTAATATGTCATTTTGTAATTTGTAAAGGGCTAAAATCTCATTATGTGAAACTTTGTAAAGTGAAATGTATAAGTAAGAGGACGCATAAGCTTATACGCCCGTATAAGCTTATGCGAAGCTTGATCTTATATGTTGTCACTGATCACCTATATATAGGATTTCTCTTGTTAGATTCATATGAGTTGGAACAGTTGTAATTCAGTTTGTACTTTCAAGTCATATCAATATACTGAGTATTAAGAGTGTTTGTGTTGTAACAACTTTATGATGTATTTTCGCTATATCATATCGTATAGTAAATATATTATTTCGGTCCTAATCATTACGATTCTACGTACATGATGTTTAGCGTGATCAGGATTACGTCCTTACAAGTGGTATCAGAGATTTTGGCTCATATTTACTACTGATTACAGCACATTCGAGGTCAAATTGATGAACTTTTGAAGTTTTCAAAGTCAACGGGTTACTAATTCGTCAATTATTCACTGATTATCGGAAGATTTTGCAATTAGATTGGTCATTGTGATCGTAATTACAAACTTGATGTTTCTGCAAGAGTGAATTAGCTTATCTGTGAGTCAAAATCAAGTTTTAGTTTCAAACATGGTCAACAGTTCCATCTGGCGTATATGTTTTCTGTTAGGAAGTTACACGTACGTATAAGTTTGAACGCATAAGATGGTACAACGCATAAGTTGTTACGGAACATAAGAGGTTATTCATTGTTTTTGAGTTATACGCTGAGTTATAAGTGTTGAAAGATATCCCGGTAGCAAGGGTATATGTTTGAACTTTGGGTATATAGTGATTCTAGGTTACACGCTGTTTCAGAGTTACACGTTTGAGGATACACGGTTGATCCAGGTTATACGGTGATTCAAGGTTATACGGACAGAAAGGGTTATACATTTGAATTTTCATAAAATGGAAGATTTAAATGCGTTTATTTCACATACTTCACTGATAATTCAGAACTTAAACTTGGGAAATTAAATGATTACTTCAAACAAGCCCCCGAAGTTGCTTAGGATGGAAGATTATCCTAATTGGGCCAATAAGTTTGAAACGTATGTACAAGCTGTGAAATATAATGCATGGGAGGCTGTTGAATTTGAGTACATCATACCGAAGAATGAACATGGCATATGTCTTAGGTTATCACAAATACCTGATGGTGACAAGACTAGTTTCATGCGTGACAAAAGATGTTGAACTTATTTCAGCAATCTATCAAATCTGGGATATTTCAACTCCTACAACATAATGGATGTTGTTATTCAATATGGGGGGCTCTTATGAACAACGATCGTGGTAATGCTGACATGAGAAAGTCAAAAATGAATTTGATTAAAAACGAGTTTGATATATTTTATATGGTCAAAGGTGAGACAATGCCTCAAATGATTTAAAGATATTGTCACCTTGTGAACGAGATTAAAAGATTAGGTATTAACAAAGAAGATTTTGAGTATATTAATAAGCTAGTTGATGCTTTGCCTGATGACTGGAGTACTTTTATCATGATTCAACAATCAAATCCAGTAGCTTATGCAAGGCTCACGTTGGCTCGATTCATTGAGAAATTGGAAGCACACGAACTTGAGTTGAGAAAGAAAAAAAAATGAAAAATTCATTTGATGTTCAAGACATTGGTCTTTATTTCAATTCTTCACAATCTGTGATTGCACCAAGTCAAAAGATTCAAACTACATATGTGACAAATAGCAGTTTTGGTGGAAGTTCTTCTCAAACCAATATTCCTCATTTCACAAGTTCTTATGTTTGTACCAATGCTTCAACTGATGTTCCTAAACAAACATCAAAAACAACAGTTTCATCTTCTGATGTTTTACAATGCAACATTGCTTTGAATATTAAAAACAACAATGGACTTACAATGGAAAATGTTCAAGAGCATATGGCATTTTTGGTTTCTGTTTTGGAGTCGTATGAATGCTTAATTGTTGGTCGTATTGGAAACTATAATATGACAAAAGAAGATTATGATCAGATCGATCCAGAAGAGATGGAGATGTTGGACATCCGTTGGTGCATGGCGAGTGTGGTTAGGAGGGCTTAGAGGTTTAGGTAAATCATTGGTAAAAATTGTTTGGATAGAACTACTGCTAAGTTGGGTTTTGACAAGTCGAAGGTTAGATGCTTTAGATGCAAAGAGAAAGGACATTTCAAGAGAGAGTGTACCAATCTTGAAGTTGGAGATTCAACTCCTAATCCGTTTGGTCGAGACTACAACCGACAAGCAATTTATCATCAAATCTCACCAGCACAAGCCGAAAAGAAACAAGAAGCTTCATCATCAGAGGCTTGCCATGCTCAACTTGATGAATGGTTCAAATGGAATTCGGTGGTTCACAAAGCTAATGTGGCAGAGATAGTTGGTGAATGTTCCCAAGAACAAAAGGACAAAATTGATGAAGAAATTGGAAATGTAACTAAAGGAATGATTGAGTCACTAAAGGAATGATTCATCTCTAAAGAGTTTTGAATCAATTCCAAATGAATTTTTTAAATCATTTTTGCCACCTGATGTCTTTGAAAGTTTTGCAGGTTAGTTCAATGGCGAAGAAGTGCCACATGGGAAGATAGATTTTAGAAGTGATGATGAGTTAGAGGAGGAAACTAGTGAGACTGTTTTTGCATCAAAGAGTGAATCAAGTGACAAGTCTGAGTTGACTAATCAAGAAGAAATTCAACTCATTTGTGAGTCATATGAAGAAAAAAAATGTTATTAATTCATTGATAACATATTTTAATTTGCTTAAAAATGATTATGACAAAATGTTTCTTGATTTTCAAACTATGAAAGAAGCTTATGACAAATTTCAAAAGTGTGAGAAACATTTGTGGAGCAAAATTTTGCAAGATGAAAAAACTAATACTATGCTCACTCACACTGTTAATGACAAGAAAATTGCCATTAATAATCATGTGGATGAAAAGGCTGAATTAAAAAGAGAATTGGAATTGATTAATATTGAAGTTGAACGTGTTAAAACAAAAATGACAAGTTATTCAGCTTCTAGATATGTTTTGGATCACATTATTCCAAAAGAGATTCCAAAATATCATGTGGTTCTGCCTCCTATTTGGAGCTCTTATGTTCCAAAAGAACCCGAAGGATTCATCAAGGCGTTGAATGTGTTGTCTGATTCACCACAACATGATACTATGTTTGATGAACATGGTGTTCAATCTATTCATAGTTCTGAGTGTGATAGTGAGATTGGTAAAAAATGTTGTACTGTTTGGTGGTCACTGATGATTATTCCCATTTCTCATGGGTAATTTTTCTTGGGTTGAAGGATGAAACGTTTGACAACTTGATGATTCTGTTTAAAAAGCTTGTATTGTTATACAACTTGCCAATCCGAAGAATTAGAAGCGACAATGGTACCGAAAATGGTGTTGCTGGACGAAAGAATCGTACTCTGACGAAAACTGCTAGGGCGATGTTGGCGGATTCGAAGCTACCTGTGAGTTTCTGGTCTAAAGATGTGGCCTCTGCTTGTTACACTCTTAATTGTGTCCTGACTGTAAAGAAGTATGGCAAAACCTGTTTTGAGCTACTTAATAGACGTGAGCCTACTTTGAAGTGGCTTGAGCCGTTTGGATCCCAATGTACTATTCTGGATCCTGATGGTAAATTCGGTGCAAAGTCTATGGATGGTTTCTTCGTAGGTTATGCTAGTCCTTTAAGAAGAGTATTTTTACCTAGAATCAACCGTATTGTACAAGTACAACATGTGGATTATCAACGATATGCAACTCCTATTCAAAGAAAGGGTGATTCATGGATGTTTGATTATGATAGTTTGTGGAACTGCTTCTCTTTTCCCGAAGAAGAAATTTCTGATGAAATGACTACATTGTTATTTCAATAATTTTCTGGTGAACAAGAAGTTCCAAATCTTTAATGAAGATCCGATTGTTGATGGTAATGCTCATATGGATGATACACCGGCAACACCTTCTTTTGACGATGATGGTGAAGATCATACTGATGTAATTGATTCGCTGATTCAACCATCATCAGATCCTGTTATTTCTGATCCTGTGGTTACCACTCTTGTGCTTTCTGATGAGGTGATGACTGATGAAAATGTCACGAATCTTCCTATTGATGTGATAGTTCCTGGTGAAGTTATGCCTCGAACTTTATCATATCACCCAGAAGACAATTTCATTGGAGATCTGAATTCTGGTGTTCGTACCCGAAGCCAAATTGATCGAAGTTTAAGTTGTTATTACTCTCAAGTTGCCCCTCTTCAAAACCGGTTTTCATTTAAATGTTTCATTTCTCAAATCGAATCAAAAACATAAAAGCAAGCATTAACTGAGGAAAGTTAGGTAAATGCAATGCAAGAGGAACTGTTGCAATTTGAAAGGCTTGGAGTTTGGAAGCTTGTGGATTTACTAGAGGGTAAAAGGTGCATTAACACAAAGTGAGTGTTCAAATGTAAAAGAGATGAAAATGGCATAATTGTTAGGAAAAAGGCTCGATTAGTGGTTCTGGGTTATAATCAAAGAGAATGAATTGATTTTAATGAGGTCTACACTCCCGTTGCTAGACTTGAAGCAATTCGAATTTTCTTAGCTTTTGCATCCTGGAAGGGATTCAAGGTCTACCAGTTGGATGTGAAGTCTGCCTTCCTGAACGGTAAACTGGATGAAGAAGTCTTTGTTGGACAACCACCGGGGTTTGTCAATCCTATTTACAAAGACAAAGTGTACCGGCTCGATAAAGCTTTATACGGTCTTCATCAATCCCCGAGAGCTTGGTATGATACGTTGTCTCAACACTTGTTTTTCTTCGTGGCACCGTGGATTGTACACTCTTCACTAAGGAGGTAGATGGACATTTGCTGATAGTCAGGTCTATGTGGACGATATCATTTTTGGGTCAACGAATGATGCTCTGTGCAGAGATTTTGAGGAGGTTATGAAGTCAAAATTCAAAATGAGCGCTATGGGAGAGTTGAGGTTTTTCTTAGGATTGCAAGTCGAACAGGAGCCTGAGCTTATACGTTGTCACTAAACACCTATATATAGGATTTCTCTTGTTAGACTCATATGAGTTGGAACAGTTGTAATTCAGTTTGTACTTTAAAGTCATATCAATTTACTGAGTATTAAGAGTGTTTGTGTTGTAATTGCTTTATGATATATTTCCGCTATATCATATCATATAGTAAATATATTCTTTCGGTCCTAATCATTACGATTCTTTCAGTTTGTACTAATCACCGTGGTCTGTACACTCTTCACTAAGGAGGTAGATGGACATTTCCTGATAGTCCAGGTCTATGTGGACAATATCATTTTTGGGTCAGCGAATGATGCTCTGTGCAGAGATTTTGAGGAGGTTATGAAGTCAAATTTCGAAATGAGCGCTATGGGAGAGTTGAAGTTGTTCTTAGGATTGCAAGTTGAACAAGAGCCTGATGGAATTCACCAGACAAAATATGTTAATGATATTCTTGAAAAGTTCAACATGACTGACTCATCGACGATTAGCACTCCTATTGTTGTGAATCATGGAATTGGTCCTGATCCCACCGGGAAAAAGGTCGATGAAACACTCTACTGTTCCATGATTGGTTCCCTCATGTATCTTACTGCGTCTAGGCCAGACATCATGTATCCGACTTGTCTTTGTACCCGATATCAATCTTGTCCACGGGTCTCTAACCTAACGTTGATGAAGAGGATACTTTGGTATCTTAAGGGGAATCCAGGGTCGGTCTTTGGTATCCTCGAGACGATGTATTTGAGCTGAGAGCTTTTTCAGATTCGGATTATGGTAGCTGCAAGCTGAACGCCAAATCTACCACCGCCGGCTGTCAATTCTTTGGTAGTAGGCTGGTGACATGGTAGTGTAAGAAGCAGACGATTGTGTCGCTATCCACCTGTGAAGCAGAATATGTAGCTGCTTCCAGTTGTTGTTCTTAGGTTTTGTGGATACAACAACAAATGTGCGACTACGGTTTGAATTTTCTTACTACTCCTTTTTTGTAGATAATACTGCGGCCATTTCCATAACTAAGAACCCGGTAAGTCACTCGAAAACTAAACATATCGATATCCGGTATCACTTCATCTGTGACTATTTCAAGAAAAAGTTGATTACTATCGATAAAATTCACACTGATGAGCAAAAAGTTGATCTTTTTACTAAAGCTTGTTGAGTCAAACAATTGACCTAAGGGGGAGATTGTTGAGTCAAAGATTTGACCAGAATGAAGTATATGGAAGATTGGAATCTTCTCAACCTCCTCAGAATTCGCTAAGTATGGATCCGGGCACACCTTAGACATCCGAGCAAGGTTTTACTTAGCCGGGTATGATATTTTGTCTATCGGGCAAGGTTTACTTCAAGAAGTTTTCTTTAGTGGATATCCGAGCAGGGTTTGCAAATTAGTGCATTGTCGGGCAATGTACACTAGTTTATGTAAATCCGGGCAAGGTTCACTTTATCAAGCAAGTCTGTTCTTCAGAGCCAAGTATATTACTCTTCCGAGTAAGGTTTGGTTAACCAAGTCCAAGAAGCCAAGTGATTGGAAGACCGGGCAATGTATTCATTAATAAGTATGGTCCAAGTATGCTTGATGATCTAAAGGAATATCTCTAAGTAATATCGGGCAAGGTTCAGCTCAAGCAAGGAACAGTACTCCCGAGTACACTTTGCTAATAAGTTATTTTATAGCAAAGAGCTGAAATGGATCATTAAAGAACAAGGTTGCTCGTAAGGATTTGTCGGGCAAAGTTTGACAAAGCCAAGAAGACTGAAGTCTACCCGGTGAGTATTTTACTTGGTAAAATACTCTTCAAGTAAAGTTTACCCGGAAACTGATTTCGAGTACACTTCTATGTTACCAAGTCCTGAAGGATGGTAGAGTACACAGCGTACTCGGAAAATGAAGATTTATGAAAAGCCTACCCGGAAGACTTGTTTTACACTTAGTTTATTTTGAATATGTATGATTGTATTTAGGGTTTCTAGAAGGAATGACAGTTGTCCTAGGTTGGTAGGCCTATAAATAGAATGTTTAGGGCACGCCGCCAAGGGGGCACAATAAGGACAGACAGACACATTTATTGAGATAGAATATATCGTGTGACGGCTGTCCTAGGATTCCAAAAACCCTAAATCGATTATCCACTTTTTATGATGAAAATTATATAAATGGAAATCTTTTGAGTGAATCCTGTGTGTGCTTTCTACCTTTGATTATTTATTGCAACCGTATGTTTGTTATTGATTCCGCCTTTAACAAACGGATATCTTTCTAAATATAGCAACCCGTCATTAACTCTCTTGTCGGCACATTAATCTATGTGAGTTATGACATGATTAAGTAAGATCCAGCTGAAATCGAGGGGCCTGACAAGTGGTACCAGAGCTTGTTACTGCTATTTTGGAAAGATTGTTGCTGACTAAAGATTTGAAGAAGAATGACGTAATCAGACTATTGTTCGATTGATTTGTGACGTCAGCAGCCCTGTTTTCATTTTTCTTCCAGATCTACAATCTACCGGTGTTTTCTCTTCCTTATTTCAATTAAAGTTCTAATATTTATATCTAAATCTTGTTCTAATCACATCAGACACATCAGATCTGAGCATTCTGTTTTCAGATTTGATTATTTTGAAACTCTGTGTTTACAAAGAAACTGATTTTTGATTTCTCAAAATGTCTGGATATGAGGAACAAGAGGTGTCTACTAACAAGATACCAAGGTTGTATGGACAGAAAAACTTTACCAAATGGAAAGTACTCTTTGAAGCAGCCGTTTGCTACAATGATGTTGATATGTGGAATTCCATCAAGAATGGTCCACAAGCTACTGTTGAAGAAGGTGCAAATCCACAAGCAACTGCTGCTATGAGAGAAAGGATGAGAAAGGTTGATGATAAGGCTTTAGCTATGTTGAAGCTAGGTCTGTCTTGGGAAATACTTACCTAAGTTGCACATCATCCCAATGCCAAGGCAATGTATGATGCAATTCTTGAGATGTTTGAAGGAAATGTTGAACTCAAGAACATCAAGAAGCAGAGATTGAAGCAGCAACTAGAAATATTCAAGTATAAAGAAGGAGAAAGGTTGAAATCAATTCTGGAAAGGTTTCTGGGAATTGTAAATGAGCTCAGAACCACAGATTATGTCATGACTGATTTTGATCTCAACACCAAGCTGCTAAACTCTATGCCAAAAGAATGGTATACTGCCTGCAAGTTCATCCTCATAAAGCACAACTTCAATGAGCTAAAGGTTGATGATGTGGTTTGTTTTCTTCAAGCTGCAGAGATAGAAATGATAGAAAATGAAATGATAAGGGAGGAAAGACCCTGCTTCAATGTTTCAAATGCGTTGATTGCACCTATGGGTAATCTGACAACCAAGAATCAGCAACAGATTCCTATCATTGAAGAACCTGTTGAGCATAATGCTTTCATTGGTGGTAGCACAAGTAATCAAGGAAACCAACAAAGATTCAATGTGCAACTGATTGATGACACTGATTCTGCCTCTATGCCAAGTGGAAATGTTCCTCATACTGGCACAGGACATGGTCAAAGCAATGATACACAGGCTTTGCTGTTTATGTTTACTGAGTCATATAATGCATTTGTTGCAAAGAATTTGATTCACACAAGTGTAGTGCAACATGATCTAGAGCAGATAGATGCTGATGATTTGGAGGACATGGATTTGAAGTGGCAAGCTACAATGTTAGCTTTGAGAAGTAAGAGGTTGTATAATAGAACTGGTAGATCTCTAGTTTCTTGTCCAAATGAAAGAATTGGATTTGACAAGTCAAAGGCAATCTGTTATAATTGCCAACAGCCAGAAAATTTTGCAAGAGAATGCAACTTGCCAAGGAACTATCAGATGAATCAATTCCCGAATCAATAGCCAAGAGGTCAACAACAATACCAGCAAAATCAGCAAAGAAACAATAACCAAAACTTCAATAACAACTTCAATCCCAACAACAACTATAATCCCAACTTCAACAACTTTCAGCCTCAAATGAATAATCTGAATCAAAGTGTGCATCAGAATCAAGGTTTTCAAATGAACAACAATCAAAACCTTCAAGCTGCTTAAAATGTTCCAAACAACACTGTTCCAGCCAACCAAAATCAACCAAGAAATCAAGGAAATGTGGCAGTGACTACACAACATGAAGTAAATTTTGATTGGAGTAACCATGAAAAAGATATTGCAGATGATATCAAGAGGGCAAATGTGGCATTCATGGCTATAATTGAGAAAGAAACTGGATCATCATCTCAGGTACACTCTGCTCATACTGTTGATTTAAATGAACTTATCAATGAATTGAAAACAAAAGTAGGCAAGCTGGAAAATGAATATTTTAATAAACAAAGTATCATCAATACATATGAGGCAAGTGAACTAGTGAGTGAAGAAAAAATGAAAAGTTTAGAGGAAGACTGTGTAAACAGTTACAGAGCTCAGAAAAGATTCACCATTGAAATTGATGGATTGAAGAAAATGATTATAGAAGAGAAGTTGTTAAACACAAAACTGCAAGTTGACAATGAATTCTTGAAGAACTTGGTCTCCACTGGAAACATTTGTGGAATTCTGAACCAAGTTAAGGAAGAAGACAAATACAAAGCAGTACCTCCACCATTCAATAACAACTTTATGCCAAAAGTTGATAAAGAGAAAAGAAATGCATATCTACAACAATTCAAAGATGTCTTTCAAGACAAAGAAGAACTTGTAGATTTGTACAAGAATGTTGAAGTAAGTGAAGAAGGAGAGTTTGTTGTGAAGAAAGAACTGAAAGAAGAAAGGTCAATTGGTGTTCAAGTCTCTGAAGATGATCTTGAATCAATTGATTTGAATCAAGATGACTTGAGTGATTTGAGTGATCAATTACTGAAGAGGAACTTAAAGCTGCTGAAAGAGGAAGAAGTTACAAGAAGCCAGAATCAATTGATAAACTTCCAAAGTACCCACCAGTCACACCAAAAATGAAGAAACAGAATGAAAGAATGAAAAGAGAACATGTGTCTTTTGACTTATGTGAAAGAAAGAAGGTGAATTACAATGTTGTAAGGCCTCCTAGCAAGGATGTATTGGATAAGATAAAGCAAAACAGCAAGAAAAAGATAAAAGAAGATGTGAATGTTAAAAACTTTATTCCAGTTTACCCTATTTTCTCAAGCATTGAAGATTTTGACATTGGTGAAGTAGAAACAATGGAAGAATATGAAAAGAGGAAATTGAGACAAAGGGAAAACATTAAGGAAGATTCCTTGAGTAAAAGAGAAATTGTTTTTGTGAAAGGGTAAGTGGAAAGAAGTGACATAAGAATAGCTGAGTTTGTTCCCTTCTCAATTGACTTTGACAGTTTAAAGTCTAAAAGGACAATTGGAGTTGATCCACCAAGACCAAGTGAAAAGTTCAAGAAGCCAAAAGAACATGAAATATTCAAAGGAAAGGTTTGGTGCAAGAAATGTGATGAATATGGTCATCACACAGACTCATGTAATGAAAGATTGAAATTCCAACCTTTACATGTACCAGATGGAACAAAGTATGGCCAAGACTTTGTTCTATACAAACAGAAGTATGACATATATCTGGGAAAAGGAAAGATGTGTGGAAATGAAACTTTGAACAGAGAAGAAAAGAAATTTGCAAAGGAGACAAGGAGTGAAAAGAAAACTGATGTTAAAACAAAGAAACAAATGACTAAATCAGTAAGAAGAAGTGTGTCTTCTAAGAAAAATGAGAAATTGGTGAAGAAGAATTATTAGCCTGTGGAAATCAGACAAGACAGTCAATCAGTCAAATCTGATGGCTCTCAAAGATCATCAAACAGTGAGATAACAAGAAGAAAAGATGCACATTCTAGAAAGAAACCAACAGAACTCACTGGTGATGAGAAGTTTCTACTAAAGCATGGATATGAACCACATGGTTTCCTTTGGAAACCTAAGACTGAGAGTAAGGTTGAGCAAGTTGCTGATGTGAGAGACTACTCTGAGAAGAAGGACTATGTGATAAAGGAGTATGCCACTGACTCAGCTGAATACCAGTGTCCAACCTCACTTGTTAAAACTCCAAGAGAGTGTGGTTATGAAACTGATAATTCAGACAACTTAGAATTGACTCATGAAGATCCTGAACCAACAACACTCACTTCCTAAGTTGTGTCTGAAACTGAATCTGATGAGCTGCAAGTTGATAAGGCTTGCACTTCATCACTCAACTAATCAAACTTTCTTTGTATGTGCAGGAACAGTCCACTCCTCTAAATGACATATGGTATATGGATAGTGGTTATTCTAGGCACATGACTTGTGACAAGAGATCTCTTGTCAATTATGAAGAAAAGTATGAAGGTCCAGTAGCTTTTGGGAGTGATGAGAATGGTGGAAAGATTGTTGGAAAAGGAATCTTAACAAATGGGAAAGTCTCATTTGATAATGTATTTCATGTTGAAGGTCTTCAGTACAATCTGCTGAGTATATCACAAATGTGTGACAAGGGTTACAAAGTCAGTTTTGATGATTCACACTGTTTCATTTTAAAACCTGAGTTTGTAATTTCACCTGAAATGATTATGATGATGGCACCAAGAAATGGTAACTTGTATGAATTGAATATGAAAGAAGCTATTTCAAGAGGAGGTGCATGTTTTATTTCCAAAGCCACTGAAAATGAGTCAAAATTGTGGCATAGGAAACTGTGTCATGTGAACTTGAAGAACATGAATAGACTTGTCAAAGGTGAGCATGTCATAGGCTTACCTACAAGAGAATTCAAGTTGGAAGATCATTGTGATTCATGTCAAAAGGGAAAACAACACAAATCTACTCATAAGCCAAAGCTCATCAACTCAATTGATCAAGTACTTGAATTACTTCACATGAATCTCTTTGGTCCTGTGAGTGTACCAAGTATTGGGAAGAAAAGATATTGTCTGGTGATCATTGATGACTATTCAAGATACACTTGGGTTTATTTCCTACGTACCAAGGATGAGACTGCAGAGTTGATTAAAGATTGTGTAACAATGATTGAGAACAAGTTGAATAAGACAGTCAAGATGATGAGAAGTGACAATGGCACTGTGTTCAAGAATGGAGTTATGCAAGAATTCTCTGAAGCAAAAGGAATACAACAACAATTTTCATCTCCTAAAACTCCTGAGCAAAATGGTGTAGCAGAAAGAAGAAACATAACACTTATTGAAGCTGCAAGAACCATGTTAGCATATGCTAATATGCCTGTCACTTTTTGGGCTGAAGCCATAAATACAGCCTGCTATGTTCAGAACAGGGTACTTGTGAACAAAAGGCATAACAAAACTCCTTATGAAATATTTCACAATAGAAAGCCTTACATCAAGTTTTTCAAGCCCTTTGGATGCAAATGTTTTCTTTTGAATACAAGGGACTATTTGAACAAGTTTCAAACAAAATCCCTGGATTGCTTCTTTGTTGGATATTCTACACACTCAAAAGCCTACAGAGTTTATGTGAAAGATCACTTGAGTGTTATAGAATCATCTGACATCATCTTTAATGATAATCAATTCAATACACTTGATGGTGCAGCATGGCTGTTTGATCATGAGAAGTTAATAAGGTCTTTCAAGATTTATCCTGAAGACCTTGATGACTCATTCTACAAGACCAGTGTAATTGAAGAAAAGAAAAAGAAAACATTGGACTTAGAAGAATTATGGAAGAAGGTTGCTAGAAAAGAGAAAGAATATTCTTTTATGAAGAATTCCTCATGGAACACTGATGAACTTGATCATGCTGAGCACAATCAAGACAATCAAGATGTACAGAATGATACAATTCAGCCTGAGGATGACACAAGCAACCATGCAAGTGAAAATGAAACTGCATCCATTGCAAGATTTCAAGATCTATTTTTAAGACTAAACTTAGAAAACAATGGTGCATTTACTTCAGGACAAAATAATGATGAAGCACCAGAATTTCATGATGCAGAAGCTGATTTGATCATTGAAGATCCAGAACTCAATGAAACAAATCTTGACACAAGCATGTCTACAGATATGATTGTACAAACTCCTTATGTGGAGAAGAACCATCCTTCTGAAAACATCATTCGTAAATTGCATGAAAGAGTTACAAGAATTCATTCCAAAATTACAAACATATGTCTTTACTCTTGTTTTCTGTCCCAAATAGAACCAAAGAACATAGCACAAGCACTAAAAGACAATAGTTGGGTCGAAGCAATTCAAGAGGAATTGGCACAATTTAGAGACCTGCATGTGTGGGATCTTGTTGATAAGCCATTTGACATATATGCAATTGGAACCAAATGGGTTTTTAGAAACAAAAGGGATGAAAAGAGTTTGGTGATTAAGAATAAAGCTAGACTTGTAGCACTGGGATGTCTTCAAGAAGAAGGAATAGACTTTGAGGAAGTCTTTGCACCTGTTGCAAGATTTGAAGCTATCAGAATTTTTCTTGCATATGCTGCCTCAAAGAACATTAGAGTGTTCCAGCTTGATGTTAAGTCTGCATTTCTAAATGGAAAGATTGATGAAGAGGTGTATGTTGCTCAACCTCCAGGTTTTGAGGATCCAATGTATCCAAACAGGGTGTATAAGTTAAACAAAGCCCTTTATGGATTGCATCAGGCTCCTAGAGCATGGTATGATGAGCTGTCAAATCATCTTCTTGAAAATGGTTTCAAAAGATGAGCCATTGACAAGACACTCTTCTACAAAAGAAAGGGATCAGACTTGCTTCTGTTACAAGTGTATGTGGATGACATCATCTTTGATTCTACAAATGAACAAATGTGTATGGAGTTTGAAGGGGTAATGAAGTCCAAATACAGCATGAGTTCTATGGGAGAAATGAACTTCTTTCTAGGATTGCAAGTTCAACAGAAGGCTGAGGGGATTTTCATTCATCAAAACAAATATGTGCAGGACATCTTAAACAAGTTCAACTGTCAAGAGTACAAGACTGCTTCAACTCCAATGGACACCAAAGAAAAAATGATTGCAGATGAAAAGGGGGAGCCTATAGATGAACATGAATATAGAGCCAAAATTGGATCTCTGATGTATCTGACTGCAACAAGACCAGATATCATGTTTGCTGTATGTGTGTGTGCAAGATTCCAATCAAGTCCAAAAGTCTCCCACATGAATGCTGTTAAAAGAATATTCAGATATTTGAAGGGAAGACCAGACCTAGGGATTTGGTATCCAAAGAATCAATCTTTTGACCTGATTGCATATACAGACAGTGATTATGATGGCTGTAACATGAGCAGAAAGTCAACCTCAGGAGGATGTCAATTTTTGGGTGGAAGGCTAGTGTCATGGCAATGCAAAAAGCATACTACAGTCTCAATCTCTACTGCAGAAGCTGAATATGTTGTTGCATCTGCCTGCTGTGCACAAGTTCTATGGATTCAAAATCAGATGTTGGACTATGGTTTGAATTTCTTGAACACCCCTATTCTTATTGACAATACAGCTGCATATTTTACTGTTAAGAATTCAGTTCAACATTCCAAAACTAAGCACATTGAAATCAGACATCATTTCATCAGAGACTGTAGTGAAAAAGGTTTGATTGAAATGCAAAGAGTTGATACGAGTGACAATTTGGCTGACCTTTTCACCAAACCACTTGAAAGAACCAGGTTCAACTTTCTTCTGAAAGCCCTGGGAATGATCAACTCTAATGAAATCTGATTAAGGATATGTGCCTGGTTGTGTGTCTCTCTGTGATAACTGATTATTTTGTTAGAGGTTACACTTATTGAATGTTTAGTGAATATGCTTGATTATGTTACTTAAGTATGATATTTGAATATACTACTGAATATGTTAACTGTTATGTGCTTTAACTGTGTATGTATGCAAAATTTGACATGTTTGATCTGATTGATAGGTTTGCATGATTATCAGTTGATGTGCATTTGTGATGTTAGAGTGTCTGTGTTATGATTTACTTGTGAGAGTAAGCTTATTTAACATCACTGCTTTAATGCTTGACTATGTGTTTTATCTGATCATCTGATGTTGTTAGGATAGGCTTACACATGAATGTTGTTAAATGTTTGCTTGTCCTTATAATATTGAGTGTCATTCAGATTTAATTATGTACTGCAACTGTTTATGTCAAAATGTGTTTTATGTCAAAATTAAGTGATTTAATGAAATTTCTAATGAATTTTGCATAAATACTTTATTTTGATCAAAACATGAGCATGTTGTTAATGGTGCAGAGATATGATAAGATTATTCAGTTCAAGCTTTAAAAGAAGCTTAAAAGAAGGATTTTTTTTAAGAAAAGTCTCAAGTAGTTGTTTTTGCTGAAAACTATGTCATTTGCCCAGTTGGAAGAACATGCACCCGTGTATGTTTAGTCCTTAAATCTCTACATATTCAAAGGATAGCCATTGACCTGAAAAACTGAATGCATTTGGGGCAATAATAACTTGTTTCTTATTCCTTCACTTAAAACTATGTCAATAGCTCTAACTTTGAAAGGACATATATTCACATGTATATTTGGTCCTGTTGACCACTTTTGGTCAAACAGGATAGCCATTAACCTGACAATGAAGAGATATTGGGGTGATTGAATATTAAACTGTGTTTAATGGGAAATGATAGTACATTGACTGCTTAGCCAATCATATGGATTTATTATCAATCTTTTCACGAGATCTCATTTGAGATTCGAGAGATTGTCGATAAGTATCCTTTAGAGAAGCAATTTCTCTCACTAAATTGTCATTGTGATTCTTTAAAGATTCTAACTTAGGTTTGTTAGATTCACATTCAGCACAATTTACTTTAACAGATGATGTAGCAGAAATAGAATGACTAACCTCATTGATCTTAGCCATGCAAGCAAAAACAGTTGTAGGCTTGTCACAATAATCATCAGACTCCGATCCAGAATCATTATCTGAAGACACCTCACTTCCACTAGCATCATGGAAATCTTGAGTCAACCCGAGCAAAGCCAAATTAGCTTGATTATCATTACACAATAGTCGTTGTGACCAATCATTTCCATCAGCTAACATTGCTTGTGACCCAGAACTTGATGGTTTCTTCTTATCATCATTACCTCGTGGTGTTGAAGAGTTTGAACTTTGACCAGGAGGACTATTATACTCCTTTTTCGGTTTGTCACATTCTTTTGCAAAATGTCCGAATTCTTGACAATTATAACATTTCACCTTCAACTTGTCAAATCCTAACTTCTTGTTCAGGGCAGGAAGATCTTTTCCAGTTCTTTGCATGAATCTTTTCACCTTACGAACAATCATTGCCATGTTCCACTTTAAATCCATGATTTCTAAGTCATCTGGATCAATCTGATCATAGTCTTCATCAGTCAAATCACTAGTGGCAATTTTGCTACTAACCAGATTTTCATAAGACGTCATGAAAGCTGATAGAAAGGCAAAGTTTTGTTCAGCTTCTTTCATGTTGACGTTTGGAGGTGATGAGTATTGATTTGTCGAAGACGAACTTCCTGAACCAGCGGAAACATTTGGTGATCCAGAGTTACCAGCAGCATAAAAACATGCTCTGGGATCACTGTAGATGGTTGTTTCATTTTCTCTTGCATTCTGAGTCAAAAATGCAGTAATTGGTGAAATGGTGGAACTCAGAGACATGCTACCACCATAGAAAGCAGGATCTTGACATTCCTTTGATGATTTTTTACACTTGAGATCATACTCACGAGCTTCAATCTTTTGTAAAAACTCACTTGCAGTCAAGTCTTCATTGAAATAACTGTTTTCTTTTAATACCATTAGAAAAGTAGAGTACGAACTTGGTAGTGCACTCTTAATAGTATCAATCTTGTCAATCTCTGAAATTTCCAACTTCATTTTATCCATTTCTGCAATCAAGTGATTGAATCTTGTTGTCATCTCTTCTAACCGTTTCACCTTTGAGTAAATTAAAGTTTCTGAATTGAAACTTAAGCATCACCTTTTTGCTTTCAGCCGTGTTTCCCGTACTTCTCATTCGGAAATGTTGAAACAAAGAAGCACAGATTTCTATACTACCCACCTGGTGAAAGATATTTTCCAGTAAAGCCATGGTTAGAGTAGAATATGCGTTTGTCTCTATCTCTAGTGCATTCTTCTCTTCTTGTGAGTATTGAGATATAGCTTTAGGTCTGAATCCGATAGTCTCATCCCCAATCATAGGAACAGTATAAACTTCATCTAAACAATATGAGCAGTCAGGATGAACTGATCCTAGATGAGCACGAAACCTAGGTTCCCATTTGGCAAAGTCACTGAACTTCATTAATCTTGGACATTTCGAATGTGAACCTATCTCGGTATCAAGTTGCAGCATTTGTTGCGTCAACATGTTTTGAGAAGCTAATGCATACATACCGGCCATTTTTGACAAGTTTCAAAAAAATTCAAGGGTGTAATGAATCAAATAACGAATAAGATTAACGAATAGCGAATGTAACGAACTGTAAACTGTATACAGTTGTAGCAAACTGTGAACAGTAGATCAACAAATCAAATCTTAACGAAGCTAAGAATGATCAGATAGCGAATCTAGATTGATTTTAACGAATCAATCCAACGAATCAGAAAGTCAACGAATCAGATTTAACAATAAGTCAAATTAACGAATTGACTAACGAATCAGCTAGACGAATCAGCTAGCGAATTGATAAGAAGAATCTTGACGAATTAGAAAGTATTTAGTAACGAATCTCTAAGAAAGACTTAGCGATATAGATAACGAACCAGCTACAGTTGATAGCGAATCAACTATAGCGAATCAGGTTGTTACAACGGTTTGTAACAAAATCTGACACCTAATTCCACATGGCAAAGGTTGTTATGACACAAATCCCAAGGTAGACGCGTGTCACACGAATCTGTTAACCCAAATCACAAATTAGGTAACACGAATCAAATATTGAAGCGAACTAGTTAACGAATTACTTGAAGTTTATAACGAATCGACTAACTTAGATAACGAATCACAGTGAACAAGATAACGAATCAACATAAAGATGATAATGAATCATGTTCATCTTCAAATCTTCAAATCTTCAAAGAAGATTACCAGAATTTTCTGTAAATGTAGAACACGAAATCCAGAAACCCAGAATACTCAAATTCGTAATACAGCCTCAAATCTTAACCAAAACGCACAAATAATATACCAAACGACTTGTAAATCGATCGCGAATTCAAAACATCTAAACTCGTAACCAATTAACCCTGATTACTAGTTCAATTATACCAAAACACAAACCCTATTTCGGTTAACACCGAAATCAGTACCGAATCAATCCAAAACCAGACCAAACATCAATTCCAATTCACAATACCTTTTCTATACCTTAACCAACTCAAATCCAGTCCAACCCTATCATAATTTAGTCAATTCAAACTCAAATTGATCCAAATTCACCCAAACAGAACACTATTAAAATCAAATACTAAATAAACCACCAAATCAAGTGCAATTGAGCCCCGAAAGCTTTGATACCAATTGTTGAAACATTCCAGGGATCTAGCCGATAATACGATACATCGATTATGCATGAGATCTAAACGTTAAATTATTACTTTATTGATAAATATGGAGAGAATACATTATAATGAATAAATACATAATAATAACTTATGGAGAACCTCACATCTCTCATGTGTGTGAACTCACTTAATTATGAGCATGGAACCACATATTTATAGGCCACATGCTCCATTCGTTAAGTTAAGCGTAATTCGTTATGCCTCCATAACGAATTAGACTCCATTCGTCAACATTACATGACGAATGGTAATAACTTAATGAACTAGCCTAGATTACTAATGAATGGGCCTCATTCGCTATACAAACCATAGCGAATGGGCCATTTACAATAAATATTCAATCTAGACTATGTATAAGTTATTCGAATGCTACGGACAACAATTTCGTGCACTAACAGACACCTCCTTTTCCGTAGCTATCGAATACTTTAACTGCAAATCACCAGTCACCAAAACGTGCACTAACACTAATTTACAAGATAGAAAATAAAAGCAACTCAGACCGAGTACACATGTGTCTGGATCCAAACATAATTAATCTAGTCTATCAATCAAGGCTACATGGCCGCAGACTAGAAATCATAATAAAAGTTCTCCAATGGGCGTAAGTTCCCAGAGAACCGTAATTGTGCATGTATGGCACTGGCGCAAATCCTAGAAATAGGAGACGTTTCGGCTGAGATTGTTCAAGAAAAATATCTTGTTAGTAAAAGAAAGATTTATTAAATGTTTTTAGAGTCAACGATTCACCAGCATATCGCTGACATATTTTTCCCCCATATTTCAGGGAAACATGTTAGTACAGGTAGCAAGGAATTAGAGTCATTCAAGAAGATAGAAGCTCGCAAGGTAGAGATTGCTAAGTTTTAAATCATTAAAATATTATAAACAATATTTAAACATGATTTGTAAAATCAAACAAGCTTTATAAATCAAACACTCGGATATTTATTATCCGAGAAGATTTCCATTTAAATTAAGTATTTTATTATTATAAATAAAGGATAACAAATAAATTAATATTTCAAAATATATATTAATATTTTATTATAAAATAAAACTTCCGCTAAATAACCCGCAAACTCTGGTATATTTACAAAACATGTACCAACTATTGGTCACACGCCTAGGCCCTAAGTCGGGGTGTGACAGCAAGATAGTCAGGACAGTTACGTTTCCATCCCATTTTGTTGCACTTGTAGCACTGGCGCTCCTCAGGAGGTGGCGGTGGTACCTTTGCAACCCCCTTGTTATTGTTGGTTGCATGCTTGGCAGCAACAGTAACCTTCTTCTTGCCTTACCGTTATAACCTCGGTTATTGGGATTAGGCTTCTTGACACCAGCAGATCGAACCATCAGAACTTGATTAGTTTTAGTTGGAATATTCATCTCTGCCGTATTGAGCATACCATGAAACTCCAGCACTATCTTCACCAAGATGAAGTCCACTGTTATTTCATCCGTCAGTGGATAATCAAGTTTCTTCATCTGTTTGATGCACCCTTTCATTTTGACGACATGCGCACTAATAGAGGATCCATGTTCCATTCTGCAGCTGATAAGTTGTTTCATGGTGTCATAGCGTTCTTGATGGGCCTGTTTCTGGAACATGCCCTTGAGTTGCTCAAGCATCGCACCAAAATATCCCAAGCCTTTAGTGAGCTCGTAAGACATGGTGGCTAGCATAATGCAAGCGACTTCAGCAGAGTCATCATTATGCTTCTCAATAACCTTTCTATAGGAGCTGTATTATTTTCAAGCTCTAATGGAACCGGTCCATCAAGAACATAGAGCTTCTTTGCCATTTTGAGAACAAGTCTCAAATTGCGGTTCCATTCAAGAAAGTTGGTGCCATTCAGTATTTCTTTCTCAAAAATAGTCTTGAGGCTGAATGAGGAGTTATTATCAGTTGACATCTGTTAAATAAGCAAAAGTAATTTTTAATTAGTATTTTCGATGTTTTAGTCATATTATCAATAACCCAATTAACATTAATAAAATAGGAACTTGAGAATCTGGCTTCCAGTTAGTAATGGCAGTTGTAGCACACAACATTATTAAGTGGTTAGGCAGATTGACAGTTATTGCTAATTGTGAATAAAGCACGACTCTCGGTTATGAGGACTATTAAGACAACAATTGCCTAAGTTGATGCGTTTAGCCTCATCTATGCCTACTTTAGTCTTCAGACAGTTGTAGCAAGTAACAGAAGAGTAAAGTAATAGTCACCCTAATACAGTCACGTGTGAAAGGGTCGGATGTGTCAACGAACCCTTTCACCTTGAAGGGATAGTCTAGAAATCAAATGCGGTGTTGTAGCTCCAAAGACTTGAAATTACACAGTATGCCTCAAGTGTGGCTTATAGTAGGATGGCATATACTACTTTTTTTTAAAATTGGGATTAATTTTAGAATTTACCGAATAGAGTAAAAGTCCAGTTTTACTGTATTAATCGAGACAACTTGATGAACCATTTCATTTCTCAGGACACTTAGTTTTAAATAACCTATTAAAACTAAGTTTGCCACAATATGTCTAACCAATTTTAAGTTAATAGATAAACTATTAAGTTATAAGTCTTTGGAAATTAAATCTAGTTTAGTTTTGCAAAAAACAATAATTCGTTAATTTTATTGTAAACTATTTGGTATTAGGTTGGTGGTATTATAACCTATTATAATAAAGCAAGCAACCACTATAGCAAACAAGAATATGTAAATCTTAAATGGCCAAGTAAAGTGATTGGTTTTGCTAGAGCCTATTAGCAAGATCAATCGGGTCAAGGGGTCACAACACAAACAACCACAAGGATGGACTCTTGGTGCATTCCATCATCTTATGGCAACTCCCACTAACTTCAAGAACTTCATGAGCTCGTCCTCGGTTTTTCTTCGGGTCTTCTTCATTACAGTATTATAAAATACATATAATGAAAAACCAAACCCTATCTATTACAATTTTGAAGCATCAAACTGGCCAAAAACCAGAAAATAAAACCAGAAAATAAATACAACTTTGAACCATCCATATGGCCAAAATCAAAAACCAAACACACAATGGTCGGGCCAGATTTACATATTCAATAAAAATAAAATCGGGCAATAGTTTGGTCAAATATAATAAACAAAAACATTGACCAAACCAAGATTGCCCTAAAAACTTATTTAGATCAAAACCTTCAACTATCTTGAAGTTTATGATGTAGATCCGGTGAAAAGATCGGATTCAATTCGTATGTTTTAACCAAGGCTCTGATGCCGCTGTTGGGTTCCAGTGGTGATCAGTCAACGGTTTAATAATTAAACCCGTTTTTAATTATTGTTTCATAATTATTAATCATATTAATAAATAGACAAAACGCTGGGGAATAAAATCGAGTAATCAACACATTTAGGAACCGTACAATATCCGGTTACAAACAATACGAGTACGAGTCAAACATAATAAATATAACTGTAAACTGACAATATGTTTGAGTTTACCTCGGTTATTAAATAACCGGTTGAGACACTGAGGGCTAACGGACGACGCCAGGTGAACAAACGAGATTAACGACCAACGACGTGATGTATGGGTAAAAGAATGTGTTTATAGTGTTTAATATCGTGTGTTTTACTTATTTATATGTATCGAACATGGTTACTTTGATTGGTTTTATGATTGTAGGTGCTTGGAGCTTAAAGGAGCTAATCGGGAGCTTAACTATGTGTTTTGAAAGCTTTTAGATGGAGCCGAAGGAACATGAGTGAAATACAAGGGAGATAGATGAAATTTGGTCAAATCAGAGTTGGTGTACCATATGCCAAAATCAAAGTATGGCAGAAGTTTGGAGTATGGCTTTGTCAGAGTTAGCGTACCGTACGACAGACTTGGCGTATCATACGCCAAATGACGGCCTGATGCGAAAAATTCCGAAAATTTCACTATAAAAGCCATATGTTGTTGGGTTTTGAGGGAGACCTTTTCCTAGCTGTTTTGGGGTTTCTATGGCTGATTTTGGACCTCCCTAATCATCCCAATCACCTCTCTAATCAAGTTTCCTTCAACCGAATCAAGATTTGAAGCTGCTATCTCCATGAGGCAAGGCTAAAACACTGTATTCACTTTAGGCTAGGGTTTTTTGTAAACTAACTTTGAATAGATTCTATGTTTTGAATTATTATGAACTTGATTGAATGTCTTTAATCTGGTTTTACAATAGAACTGATTGTTTAAACAGTTTATGATTTTGATTATCAAACTTTGCATCACTTTTCTGGTTGTGTTCATCACATGTAGGGTTTGCACTTATATCATTGAACCAATAATCGTTAGTCATTCCTTACACTTGATTTTCATATATTAAACTGGTAATTAGGTAAACCGGGGTTCAGTTGTGTCAACAATTCGGTTAGGGTATCGTTTATCCTCACAACCCAACTGTTAGGTTTAGTAATTACTATGCAATTAATCTTATGAATCTGTGATTAGTTGGTCATCACATTACCTGAACCTGAAGTTAATCATTTTCTCATTATTGTTTACAGTTCACTTAAAGTAATCATGTTTTACTAAATCATCTTTTATAAACGCTTGACATCGTTTGTCCACTTAGTTAATTAATTAATAATTATGAATTTTACTTGCACTTTCCACTTATTCCCTGTGGAGACGACCTTACTTACCCGTACTAGTTTAGGTATTTATGCTTTATAAATACTTGTTTTTTATTAGAGCACGACATCTACGTCACGATGGCGGTGCACGAATGGACCGGCAGCGGTGATGGCACAGGCGGCGGCGGCTGCTACTGGTTGCGGCTGGCTGGGTGGCCGACGGCAGCAGCTAGGAGGAGCCGAGAGGAGGAGAGAGAGCAAAGGGTGGCTAAGGTTTCTTCCTTAATACCTAATGAGATATTAAATAGTTAATATAACTAGTTAATCATGTCGGGCCACCAAGCCCATCTCAAGCCCAATCCTTTTAAAGGTCCATATCTCATGCATAAGTCAATACCAGTTAAATAGTATAATTGGCTTATGCTCGTTAGCCACGGTGTAACTCTCACGGGTCACAACCCAGTCGGTCACGTTGACTTAAGCGAACAGGTCCATATTTCCAATAGCCACCTCATGATTATGCTTATATTACCCCTAAAAACTGTGTTGATGAACTCGAGGAAGAAGCAATATTTCACAACCAAGTTCCATCATTTGTTTTGCCAAATGTTGTTCCATTAAAACTTGATAATCAAGACGAGATGGGAAACTGGTATCAAACAAATGATGTCTCGCAAGGGTTCAAACCAATCTCATTTGTGGAATTGAGTGACCACAATCAGTTGTTAATCCAAAATCACCACAAGGTTCTCAAAACTTGGATGATTCTACCAAACTCTTGTTTTAAGATGGAATTGGTAATTGGCATCAAACAACTGATTCATTCAATGAAATCGAAGAGATTACCATCACTGAGTTGAACGATCAAAATTCACAAGTTTATCACAATCCATCAGTATTTTCATAAACAACTAATAATTCACTTAAAACAACTGATTTAAACTATACAACAGTTGTTTCAACTCAAATAGCTGATGGATCAAATCCATCCGTAGTTTCAAAGAAAAGTGAATTATATAAACTAGTCGCAACGGCACCTGCCTTTGTTCCTAAATGAGTTATGTCTAAAATCATGGATAATGTGTCTAGTCAAGTTAAACTTCATCCAACTTTTGTACCTGGATATAAGTCACCAGGAACAGTTGTTGTTGATAGATTGGGTATGACTAAGAAGAAGAAATCTAAAATTAGTCAAAAGAAACATTTGCTACCACACTCATGTGATGCATGCAAAAAAGAACAAACATCTAACTGAGGATTGTAGATTGTTAAATGTTATTCATCACAAGAAAATTGTTGAAACACCTTATGTCTTTATTAAATATCAGTCCTACACCCAAGAAGAAAGTTCATTTTGAAAATGTAGAAACTCTTGTTACTATGGCTTTAAAGAACATTTCAAGTTCCAGAATTGTTCAGGTAACAGATGCTCCATCAACAAGAATCTTACCACACAAAACTGTTGTTCCAAGCAATCCATCAGCAGTTTCCCAAAGTGTTGAGATTAAGATGTTGATGGAAAATCAGAAACAGTTGATGAATCTTGTAAAGAATCTTTAACAAAAAACTAAATTACATTCCTCAAATGAGCAACCCAAGACCAACAAGGCTCGGGTTAATCCTTCTAACTAAATTCCATTATATGTGCAAAGAGATTTTGCATGCATTCAAAGCTTGTGGTATGTGGATAGTGGAGGCTCTAGGCACATGACAGGGAACAGATATCTTCTCTTCGAAATCAAGAAGCATGGAGGAGGAGTTGTATCCTTTGGAAATAATGAAAACGGTAATGTTCTAGGTTCAGGTAAAGTGGAGGCAGGTAAGTTGACCTTTGATAATGTTAACTTAATAGACAAATTGAAATTCAATTTGTTAAGTGTATCACAAATATGTAATAAAGGATATGGTGCTTTCTTTACTAAGAAAGCATGCGAAATTGTCAACTCAATTGTGCAATGCAAATTGAAAACTGATTGTAGAAAACACTTTGTTTACTACAAACAGGAGTGGCAATATCTATGTTGTAGACACGTATAAGGATAACAATATTCCTATTGCAACATGTTTTCTTAGTAGAGCATCAATCAAATAAATAGACTTATGGCACAGGAGACTAGGCCATCTTAATTTATAAACAATTAACAATCTAACCAAGAAACAATTGGTTAAAGGCCTACATGTCAAAGAATATGTATGTGACAAAGACTGTGTTGCATGTTTGAAAGGCAAGCAACACAATATCTCATATAAATCCATAGAAGAATCCAAAACTACTAATTATTTTAATCTCTTGCACGTGGACCTTTTTGGACAAATTAGTATACAGAGTCTTGGAAAGAAAAGGTATTGTCTTGTGATTGTAGATGATTATTCAAGATTCACTTAGACATTCTTCTTGCACTCAAAGGATGAAACTGCAAAAAAGATCAAGAACTTCAACATACAAGTGGAGAAACAATTTGATCTACCGGTTAAAGTCCTAAGGAGTGACAATAGAACGGAATTCAAGAATGAAGTGCTAGATACTTTTTGTATCTCCAAAGGCAATTCAGCATTCTAAGGCAGCCAAGGCAGAATAGAGTAGTAGAAATGAAGAAGCATAAAAGATCAAGAATTTCATCATACAAGTGGAGAAACAATTTGATCTACTAGTTAAAGTCCTAAGGAGTGACAATGGAACTGAATTCAAAAATGAAGTGCTAGATACTTTTTGTATCTCCAAAGGCATCATCAGGCAATTCAGCATTTAAGGCAGCCACAGCGGAATGGAGTAATAGAAATGAAGAACATGATTAATTGAATTTTCTAGATCCATGCTTGCTAATTCAAGGATACTTTTATACTTTTGGGCTGAGGCAGTCAACACTGCAAGATATGTTCAAAACAGGATTTTAGTAAATCAAAGGCATGAGAAAACAGCCTATGAGATTCTTTATAAACTCAAACCATTAATCTCATTTTTCAAAGTATTTGGTTGCCCATGTTTTATATTGAACTTGAAAGATTCAATTTCAAAATTTGCAGCCAAAGTAGATTATGGTTACTTTCTAGGCTATTCATCAACTTCTAAAGCTTATAAAGTTTTTCATTCTAGAACAAAAGCTATAGAAGAAACATTAAATGTTAAATTTAATGAAATGTCTGATTTAAAAATCCCTAATGATCATGCTGACTTGTTTAATCTTGATGTATTAAAGTTTGAACCTAAGAATTATGAAACTACTGATAATAGTGTTCATTCTGACATGTTGTATGTCTTTGAGTCCAAGTATAGAGAACAACAGCACTTTCATTCAAACAACTGGTCTTGTATAATCTACATATCAAGGAATTCAAAGGAATATAATTGCAGATGATCAAACAACTAACAATCAGAATGAATCCTCTCATGCCACTACTGAGAATTCATTAGTTGTTTCATGCAACAATTGTTTACCTCCAATACCCCCACCTTTAACAACTGACACCACATCAGCAATTTCACGAACTTCTTCAACAAACACTATAAGGGATATCATACCTTATGCGTTTCATCCAGACTTTCCTCATTTTTTATTTCAAATTGTTTTCAAAGAGGACAAACTGATAAAACTTTGTATCTCAAAACGGAGGGAAAAGACTTACTTCTTGTTCAAATTTATGTATATGGCATCATCTTTGGGTCTACAAATCCAAAGTTATGTGATGATTTTATAAAGCTCATTAAATCTGAATTTGAAACGAGTAATATGCGTGAGTTACAGTACTTTTTGGGCTTGCAAGTCAAACAAACTAAAACTAGAATTTTTCTACATCAATCAAAGTATGTTAAAAATCTCCTAGAAAAGTTTAAGATGACTGAGTGCAAAGCAAGTTCCACATCCATGAGCAAAATTGATCCACTAACACCTAATGAAACAGGTGAGCATGTTGATCAAACCTTGTATAGGTGCATGATTGGATCATTAATGTATCTGACTGTATTCAGGCCTGATATCATGTGTGCAACATGTGTGTGTGCAAGGTATCAAGCTTCACTAAGGGAATCTCACTTATGTGCTGTCAAAAGGATATTTAGATACTTTAAAGGTACATCTACATTGGGAATCCGGTATCCATCAAGCAAAAAGACCCAGCTTGTTGGTTTTGCAAATAGTGATTATGCAGGTTGTCAAATGATATGAAAATCAACATTTGGAGGATGTCAACTCTTTGGAGATGCATTGGTATCTTGGCAAAGCAAGAAGCAAACTATTGTTTCTAGCTCAACTGCTGAAGCTAAGTATATTGATGTTTCAAGTTATATAGCATAAATCCTCTGGCTACAAAACCAATTACTGGATTATGGATCACAGCTTTATAAAAACTCCATTGAAACTGGACGGTGAAGCTTATTTGAACATCATCAAAAATCCGGTTCAGCATTTAAAGACTGAACACATTGAGATCAGACATCACTTCATAAGAGACTGTTATGAAAAAGGTTTGATTTCACTTGAACATGTTTCATCTGAAAATCAGTTGGCTGATGTGTTTACAAAAGAACTTGATTCAACATCCTTTCAAAAACTGATTTCCATATTAGGATTGTTAAACTTTCAATAATCATTTTACAAAGTCAAAACAGTTTTTTTACAACTGATTTTTGATATTGAAGATGTTTTCAAAACAACTGTTTGTATATCCTTTGATGTATAAACAATGAAAAACAATGGAAAACTATTGTTTTCAAAACTATTGATCAATTTTATTTAAACTATTGATCAATGTTTTCAAACTACTGTTGTTCTAACTTTATGTTGAGAATAATAATGAAAACAATTGTTTAACGAAAATACTGATTAATATCAATATTTTTGAAAAAAATACTGATCAGCTTTCCTCAAAACTACTTATCAAAGTCAAACAACATTTGTTTCATTTCTTCAACACTTGTTTGGAGAAACTAGCCGTTGTTTCAATAAAACAGTGGTTTTAACGGTAACTTGTAATCACCCACTTGCTTAAACCGCCTAATCCCTCACCAATCAAAAGATTACCTTTTATAATTGACTTTCTTAACCCTAAAGAAAGCTTCCCTATATCATATTCCGACTTCTCCAATTCCTTATTCATTTCACATGTCGATCACCTTCATAATTTTCTCTAAACACTACAATCATGACATAAAACCCTAGAAACATGCAATTCAAATATCCTCATAACTTGTTACCATATATCACCAATAGTTCATCCTATCCAGAGTATGATAACATGATCATGACAATCATTAGTAGCAGATTCTTTAATCTACTAACAATTGATCTTGAAATTTATCCCCAAACTCTAAATGATTTTTGGAAGCATACGTCAATTCAATATGCAGAGGACAACAAGACACCTTTGTTCATCAAGTCAAAGGTGGGTCACACAGAGGTATTTGTATCATCTTCACTTATTTCACAACACTAGAGTTGAATGATGATTTTCCTTCAAAAATTGATGCAACTACACTGAAGCACGAACTCATTGAGAGAGGGTATTTGGGTTCTACTGAGAAGGCTACACTTACAAAAATTTATTCCTCTCTCTAATGAAGTTTCTTTTTCATACATTACTTCAGTGTATGTCATGCAAAACCATAAGTTGAAATGAATTGTCATTAAATGTTCAATATCTGGCATATTCCATTCTAACTGGTGAAAATTACTGTTTTTCAAAATCACTCTTTAATGATTTGGTTTCAAATGTAAAAGCATTGATTGCTCCTAAAGGTAAACCATTTTTTATGTTCCCAAGTTTTTTAATGACATGTTATATTGTATTGTCTAAAACTGATTTTATTCAAGGAACGCATGTCGTCTCAGCAATGAGACCTTTGCGAGAATGAAGGACTCCAAATAGTCAATCTTAATTAATGAAGAGGAACCTGCCCAAACTGTTGATGCTCCAACAACAGCAGTTACAGAAATTGAGCCCGCTACTCCAGGTGATTAAGACACTCATCCAAGTGTCTTGAAACCCACACCTACCACCAAAAAAAGGAAATTCAGAAAATCCACAAAACCAAAATCCTCAAAGAAAACCAAAAACGTAATTCGGGAAGATGAGGAGTCTGAATCACCTGTGGCACCACAAAGTCCACAAAGAACATTGGTTGTTGTTACTTCCTCACAACGTGTCACACCTCCACCTAAGCAAACTTGTCAGTCTTCCTCACAAAAGGAAACTGTTGCAAGCACAAGGGACTCACATCAAAAGGTTGAAGGGCTAGTAAGCACTCCCCTCTCCCGAGGATACTTCTCTTTCACCCCCATTCGCTCAGCACATCATAACCATTGAGAATATTGCTTAAGTAATTACCAAAATATCCAACATCACTGAAAGCAATCCTTTCTTCATCACAATACCTGAAAGGGAAACCACTTCCAAAATTGTTGATGTTGATATTGGTCATGAGCAACTATAATCCCTATCACTACAGGTGATTTGGATTTGGGATTAGGAGCAACTACTACAGCTGTTAAAATAACTATTTCTCAGTTGGATAGTAGTTTCATCACTAAGACTTCTATCCTAGTAACAACTGATACTATCATGATATCAACTCTGGTTGGAAGTCCCCGGTACCAAGAAAAGGGGCATATGATCAATTTCATGATGCAAATCTTGAATTTGACTCAGATAAAACTGCTGATGTAGGTAAAACTACTGATGAGAGGACAGCAGATGAGACTATTAAGTTAGTTGATGCTAAAACTAATCAAGATTTAATGGATCAAGTTAACAAGTTGAACTCTGAGCTCATTGAGCTCAAGAAGCTTATTTCAAACATGACTCAAACTCAAGTCCAACAACACCCTGATCACACCCAATTGTTGGCCTCCATCAAGAGTGAATTCCAATCTTGCATATAATAAATAGTCACTCAAAAGCCTCTAACTACTCAAAGCTCAAGCACTAAAGAGGGTATAACCACCTCTAACCCAGAGCTTGCTAAGCTCAAGTCTTTTATTTCCTCTCAATTCCAAATCTTTCATACCAAAGTTAATACGGATACCACCATGCTAAGAAACTCCCTCAACACTCTTGCAAATGAGTTAAGAAAGCAAATGGTAGATCAAAGATATCAGTTAGCAGCTCTTTCAGGAATTGCTCCTCCTGCACCATGGTTTTCAGAGCAAGTTCAAAATCCTGTTGATGCCAAAAGGGGGAGATATCCTTGAAGCGTCAAGAAAGGCAGCTAAGAAGAAAAAAGATGATTCAGCAAACAAAATTGCTTAAGAAGCTGCTAAATTGAAAGAAATTCTGAAAAAGGAAAGGGAAGTGAAAGAAAGGGCACTAGTCAAGCAATTAAGAGAAAAACCAGATGAAACAGGCCCTTTATAATCAAAAAGGATTAAGTCAATGTCAAGGGGAGGAAAAAGAGGTGGAAAAAAAAAAGAAACCAGTACTTTCCCAAACTACTGTTGAAATTGAAGATATACCAGTTGTTCTCCAAACTGCTGATGATCAAACAGCTGTTACACCAACAGTTGATTCAAGACCAGCAGTTACAAAAACTGTTGATGTTGTTGTAGGACAAACTATTGGTGCTCCACATGAACCAATAGTAGTTTAAGAGACTGTTGATACACCCAAGGTAACACAAAAACCAACCGTTATTCCAAAAGTAGTTGAAACCTTGAAGTCAAAGCCTACTCAAACAAAGGGCTCTAACAGTAGTTTGAAAAGGAGAAAGCTATCTTGCATGAGGAGGAAGATTCACCACCAACTTCACCTGTCAAGAAATTTAAGCCTAAAAACGTTGAAGACTTAATCAGTCATCAACAACAAGAGGCTGTAAGAACATTGGCAGAAGTTGCTAAGAGGATGTCTGATGAAAAGCTGCAAGGGTATATCAAAAGGAGCTTCTGAAGACAAGAGACTTGGAACAAGAGGCTAATGAGCTAAGACTGAAAGTCTCAGAAAAACCAATAGCTGACAAACAGCTATTGATGGAAGCCAAGAAATGTCTCTCATTTGGTTAAAAGAGCATGCAAAGTATAAAGTCACCATCCACAAATTCAAAGAGTGGACCTATGAAGAGCTGCAAGCCAAATATGGAAGGATTGAAAGGCTTCTCAAAAAAGACCGTAGACAGGATTATCCTGAACCTGATTGGGATGTTAAAGAAGTAAATACAAGGATCTCTAGAAAAAAAAAAGCAAAGAGAGATCTTAAAGAAGAAAATTGAATTAGCTAAGGCTAATTTTCATTCTAGAAAAGAGACTGCCATATGAGGAATTGACAAGCTAAGGTTTGCTTACAAATATCTTGTAAAAGAAAGAAAGAATAATCCAAGTAAGTACCATGCACCCAAAGATTTATCAACATTCAAACTCCTAAATTGCAAAGACATGTTCCAAGCTCTGCACAAGAAAGCATAAATGCAAGACATATAGCCCCTGCAAGCTAGTAGAAGACAATTGATGAAGAAGAAGAAGAACTACAAGCCATTAAGGATCTACACAAAGATGCCAAGATGGGATTTGCATATGATATTAATCTGATAGCTTCCTTTGGCCATTGTTTTTGCTACTGCTCAAAGCCAATTAATTCTTAAAGTAATCAAATGGAGTAAAATCAAAAATAGCTCATGTGTAACCTTGGAATTTAATTTTGGTAAAACACAAAGGGTGGGTCTGCAAGATGTACCTATGCTGGAAGACGAGCTGTTGAAAAGTTTGTTAGATTTTCCTTTGGAAATGGAAGATGATGACTGTCTAGGCATTAAGTTTCTAAAGTTTATCAAAGACTCAGCCCAAAGAAGAATTTCTAAATAAGACAGTGGAGTAAAAAGAATAAATGGTTTTGGCATCATCAGTTCAGGGGGAGATTATTAAATCTTGCAAAGAACTGATGACCAAATATCAAACAATTGATGGCTCAAACATTAGTTGTTCTACATTATGAAGTTTTGGCAACTACACAGCTGACATGGTAAATTGCTAACATAAAAGAACTGAAGACAACAACTGCTCTACAAAGTATTGAAGATCCAAACAACTGATGACAAACAACTGATGGTTCAAGCATCAGTTGTTTAACAAAGATCAGTAGTTAGCATAGGATTCTCTATAGGCAGTTGTTTGTAATAAGTGTGTAAGTAGTTTGTAACCGTTTTTGTTAGCTGTCATTATCACCTTTAGCTCATTAGTAGTTTTACACTTGTATAAAATGAAAAAGAGAGTCTCTTCTTCGTTAACACTTTTTCACGTCACAATAATCGCCTAATTCTTGTACTTTCGTGCTAGCAAATTCAGTGTGAATGATAAGCTAAGGTTGAGAGGGAGCAATAGATTGTAATCATCCGATTATAGTTAATGCATAATTGTTCTTCCATATAAAACCTATTATTTAGCTCAAATGAATTTTTTTTCTTAACTTGTTCATTTATAGACTAATTGAAGTTATAGTTTAAATATGATTTTAATTAATGAAATAGTAATTCATTCAAAGGATTAGATTAGTTGTTTACTGTTCCATTGGTAGTGAATTGTGTTCAAGTAGCTTAGATCATAGATCTACGATCCAAACACTATGGTTTTATAATAGTTAAAAGTGGGCTTCAATAGTATAGATGGACCTCAACAAGGAAAATGGGCTTACCCCCATGAACCAAGGGGCATATAAACTCCCAAAACCCTAAAACCTAACACTCGGTATTTTCCCACTACCTCAAGAAACATTGTGGGTGTTTGGAGTGCTTTTCTTTTTTGTTTTTTGTTTTTTGGAGGGGTAAAATGTCCAAAATACCTCTCCAAAAGTAACTAAAAGCACCAAATTGAAGCTTTTAGGTGTTTTTGGAGTTGCATTTTGAACATTTTGCTCCTCCAAAAAGCAAAAAATAAAAGTACTCCCAAACATGCCTATTGTTTCCCTTTCATTCGGGATTCAACAAAGTAAAATTTAGAGCTTGTTTAGTATTTATTTACAACAGAACAAGGGATTCCAGAAATCAAATTCGTTCCAAGACCCAAGCTCAAACAGAAACTCCTGACGGTGCGTTTTAGGCATAAAGGAGACTTATTTGTGAAATAATTTCATTGAAAATTTGTAGGTTAGTAAATCTAGTTATAAACCGTAAAAAAGTGGTAAACTTGATGTCCAAAAAAAATACTAGAACCTAAACTTCATATTTTATCCTAGTTCTACGTAGCCTAAATGAAAATAATACCAAAAACCATGTTCTTTCAATTATTGGAGCATGGACATTAATAGTTTGGTTACAGGAATAAATGAAATCGAAGAAAATCTTGAAAAATTGTGGTCCAGTAGTAGTATTTAAGTAATAAATATATTAAACCATGCATTAAGTAGCATTAATTTTATGGGATAAAATTAAAATATAATGGGATAAAAAATAAGAAGTGTGAGAAGGATTTGTGACCACACAAAAAATTCTTTAAAAATAATTAAAAAATCATAACTCAAAATATAAAGGGATATTGGTTTTTAATACTCTCAATTTTCCCTTATTGGTAGATAACACTCCCAAATTTCGATTTGTAACCCACCACTCCCAACTTTCACCCCATTTTCATGTACCACTCCCCGTCTAAATGAACACTAACATCGTTAATGTTTTGGACTAAAAATGTCAATTCAAATTAGTTGAGGGGGTGAAAAAGAAAATTAAATTGTTTAACATATACCAAATTTGCCTCCAACCAACCCTAGATCAATCATCACCACTCCATCCTCATCTATTACCACCACAACTACACCTTTGGTTCAACACAAACCCATCTACAACTTATCGATTCGAAGTAAAAGACTCGCCAGAAAATGAGTTGCAGGTTTCCGGCGAACACCATATCCATCCCATTTCACCGCCCACCGCCCCAAAACCGCAACCCCCGCCCCTCCGCCACCACCAGTGTCTCACCCAGCCACCTTTCAGGATCGCCTGCGTGCCGGAAAAACGAGTTGCAGGTTTTCGGCGAGCACCATCTTCATCATAACTCCACCGGTGCACAATCTTCATGATCTCCATCAGCTTTTTACACCTATAAACCATCTCCATTTTCTGAAAGACGAGATAGCCGGAAAACTCAAATTTGCCGGAAAAAACAAGGTCGCCGGAAAAACGAGGTCACCGGAAATGGTGGTTGTTGAGGTTGTACAATTACCACCGTCCTCGTCTTGTCGTTGTATTGAGAGTTCGTCGAAGAACAGGGAAGCCAGACCAGATCGTCACCGGAAAACATGGCAGACCATAAAATTTCTGTTTTACCCCCTCAACTAATTTGGATGACATTTTTAGTCCAAAACATTAACGAGGTTAGTGTTCATTAAGACGGGGAGTGGTACAGGAAAATAGGGTGAAAGTTGGGAGTAGTGGGTGACAAATCGAAAGTTGAAAGTGTTATCTACCAATGAGGGAAAGTTGGGAGTATTAAAAACCAATATCTCAAATATAAATAAAAAACGAAAAAACTAAAATGTTTCCGCCATCATTCCCGTTCAAAAAAAATAAAAAAAATGACGAAAAGACACAATGACGAGATCAAAGACACAATGACGAAAATGAACAAAAGACACAATTATAACTAAAAAAACACAATAGATCGCAAAATATAACACAATGCCAACAAATATAGTACAATGTTGAGTAATATAACATAATATAAAGAAAAAAAGACACACTGTTAAGGAAAAAGCACACAATCAATGATAAAAATAAACACAAAACACAATGATAAACTAAAAGTCTAAAACACATGACTTTTTTCACTTATCATTGTGTTTTTTTATGAAAACGAGAAAGTCGGTGGAAATATTTTTGTGGTTTTACTTTTTTCGTTTTTTATTATATTTTGAGTTATAATTTTTTAATTTATTTTTTTAAAAATTTTTAAGAGGTTTTTTTGTGTGTCTACAAATTCTTCTCACTCTTCTCATTTTCGTTCTCATTTGTAGAATAACTTGAACCTTATTTTATGTATATCCGTACAAATTTAACAAATATCATGTATATATATATAGGGTAAAGTTAAAATACAAAGGGACGCAAAAATGAGTAGTGTGAAAAGAATTTTTGACCACACAAAAAACCTCTTAAAAATAAATTCAAAAATAAAAAAAATCATAACTAAAAAGATAAATAAAAAATGAAAAAATTTAAAAAACTAAAATGTTTCCGCCATCATTCATGTTCAAAAAAAATAAAAAAATAAAAAAGTTGACGACACGACACAATGTCGAGATCAAAGACACAATGACGAAAATGAACAAAAGACATGATTATAACTAAAAAAGACACAATAGATCGCAAAATATAATACAATGTCGAACAAAATATAGCACAATGTTGAGTAATATAACACAATATAATAAAAAAAAACACAATGTCAATAAAAAAGACGGAATCAATGAAGAAAATAAGCACATACAAAACAAAAGGAAAAATAAAAGACACAACGACTTTTTTCACTCGCCGTTGTGTTTTTTTTGGGGGGGGAATGAGAAATACGGTGGAAACGTTTTTGTGTTTTTACTTTTTTTGTTTTTTTATTAAATTTTTAGTTATGATTTTTTTTATTTCTTTTTAGAGGTTTTTTTGTTGCTACAAATCTTTCTCATCCTTCTCATTTTTGTTCCCCTTTGTAGAAAAACTTGAACCTATATATATATATATGGGATGGTTCATGCGAGAAGTATTATTACAATGAGAAGTGCGAGAAGTGAATCTCATCCATTGATTTTGTTTGATCAATGGTCATTACTCAAATGGCATTCTTGTAATTTTTGTTTTACCATTTTATTGATCTTTAATGCCAAAAGGGTATATTAGTGATTTTGGTGTACCATCATTAAACAAATACGTGCAGCTCTAGTCAATTAAAACCCTCAATTAAAGCTACAATAAAGTCTATCTTTTGAAATTCATTTGTTGGTGTATTCATTTTTAAGGTTTACAAATGCTTTATCTAATTTGGTGGATAATGAATATATTGTTATTTGCAATAGTTAATGATGGTGAAGCTAGTAAAAATATCTTGTATACTATGAAGTCTAGGTACGTATGTACCTACACACATACATATATGCGTACACATACATACGTAGGTAGGTACGTACCTACATGTAGATGTACATACATGCCTACATGCGCACGGATGTCCGTACGTTCTACGTCCCTACGTGCAGGCGAACCTATGTTCCAGCATACGTATATCCCTACATGTGGACGTAAAGATTAAATAAATATTAATGAATATAAAAATAATAAATTGTAACTTCCATGTAACTTAATTACTATTGGTTAAAAAAGGAGTAAATCATATTTACTATTATACCCTTTTGTTTAAATAATTAAAAAATAAAAAGAAATAATTTGATTGGTTAGAATCTCTTCTCGCACTAAGAAACACTTTTAAAATGAACCGAATTCTATATATATATAATTTCAAATATCATATATGTCTCTCTTTTATAAACTTTCATTGATGACAAAATTTCCCTTTTTCAATACGGCCTTTAAAAGAATTAAGGAACCCACCCCCCCAAAAATATAAAAAAAATTATAAAACCTAAAAGAATAGCAAAACATAGAAAAGTTTATCTTGCATCACTCGTTCAAAAAAAATCCCAGTTTAGTTTTCGTTTAATTTAGTGGTTAAGGTTAGGTTATTGAGGGATCTAGGTTTTTATTGTGGGTGGGGGGGATAGTTTATTTAGCGGATGGTAGGGTTTCGGTCATGATAAACTTGGGCGTTAAAATTGTCATATTACGAATTAATTCTAATGAAATATATTAGTTAGGGATATATATGAGATTTTAATTATTATAGAGTGATATATTTAATATTTTAATTTCTAGAGAGAGACATATATGATATTTTAAGATGTACACGGATATATATATATATATATAGAACGGTTGTGACTAGAGGTGCACAAACCGGTTTTTTTTTAAAAACCGGTTCGGTTATTAACCGGACCGGTTTTTTTTGGCCCGGAAAAAAACCGGTTCGGTTAATAACCGGTTTTTTGCTGTCAAAACCCTAACCGGTCTAACCGGTTAGGACCGGTTTAGAAACCGGTTAGAACCGGTTTTTTTTATTAACCGGTTTTTTTTATTAACCGGTTTTTTTATTAACCGGTTTTTTTTATTAACCGGTTTTTTTTTTTTTTTTTTTAAATTTCGCGGTTTCAAATACGAATATTTGTTTTTTATATTTTGTACTTAATGAAGACCATTATTTTTTCACAGTATAAACAAACCGGTAACTACAAGGCAAAACGGTAACTACAAGGCAAAACGGACTGATCGAAGCCATTCTTTGCTTTCGTTGTTAGGGTTCTTTGCTTGGAAGATGAGTATGAGTGTGTGTTGGTGAATGTGTTTTCAACAAACCAAAGATTAAAAACACATAACTTTCATTTATAGTTTTTACATTAAAAATACAAACATTAAATCGTTATCGCATATTCGTAACTCAAAAATACAAACATTAAATCATTAACACTGAAGAAATCTCTGCCAAGAACTGTTGTTCATGATTTAACTCAAAAATACAAACATTAAATCGTGAACTAGCAGATGCTCCTGTTGTTCCCAATCGCAGTTTGTTCATGATTTGCCTCCATGTTTGCTGTTTCTTTAACTAAATTAGAAAAATCCAAATCAACAAGTAAATAAGAGCACATATTAGGAAAAAGAATGCTTAGACACGATTACATGAACAACTTGCTGTTTCTTACTCATGATTTGCCTCCATGTTTGCTGTTTCTTTAACTAGTTTTCTTCGCTACCCGATCCCGAGCTATTTCTTAGGTAATCGTCGTACGCGGCTTCTTCATCGGTCATTGGTTGAGTGTGTCCTTCATTGACCTCGTCTTCATACAAGCCCGCTTCATACTCCATTTCCCCCTCGAGTGAGCGTTGATGTTGTGCCCTATCTAAAGAGTCCAAGTAATCCTTGTAGCAAATCGACATCTCTATAGCTGGTGCAGTGAGTCGAGTCCTCCTAATCGATATAACCCTGCCAGAAACAGAAAAAGCAGACTCCGAAGCTACCGTGGAAGCTTGGACCGTTAGTAAATCTTTGGCCATGGCGGCGAGGATCGGAAACTCATCCTCCTTACCTCTCCACCAAGCCAGCAAATCAAGACTTCTAAATTCATCCGGAGTCATGTGTTTCACAAAGTTGGTACCACCATACCTTCCAAGTTCACTGCTTGGTGTGTTTACCTTTTGACGTTTACCGGCGTCTTCCCAAATCATGTAGTACATCCCCATTTCAAGGTCGGTTTGGGATTGGGATTGGGCAACAGCTCTTAACGAGTCATGAATTTGGGAAGACGACCCGTATTTTGTAAGGTAGACATCATACATGTTTGACAAGGTGGTGTTGAAAGCATTCTTTAAAGTTTGGCTATAATAGGGGTTTTGATCGTCGTTTAACCCTAGCTCATCACAAATTTTTTCTATTAAAGCTTCAACACCACCAACATTGATGCAAGGGTTTAACGCAGCAGCACATGTCAAAACAGCGGGTAGTTCTTGAAAATATTTTCTAAATTTTTCTTTCATTTTTACACCCATATCAAAATAAGGTGCACCCCTACAATGAAGTTCACTCAACTTTGTGCACATGACAGCAATTTTTGGTAAAGCAATGGGGCTTGTTGGATAGTAAACCCCGGATAAACTAGTTGTGCAAGATTTAAAAATTTGAAGGACCTCCGTAACGATCTCAATCAATAACCAGTTTCTAGGATCGTACGGTGCACATTTACCCCTACTTGACAAAATTTGATGAAACGAAATTAATGATTCTTTTTGTTGGATGGCTTTCTCAAACATATTACAAGTCGAGTTCCATCTTGTTGGACAATCCCAATTTGGCCCCAACCATTGACAATTAGCTTCTACACAAAATTTTTTGTATCTTGAAAATGTTTTATTGTTGCTAAAAACATCTCGTAACATTCTTTTAAAATTGTTTCTTTGCGTTTCGATCACGTTTAACCCATCTTGCACGGCCAACTTGATAATATGTGCAATGCATCGGCTATGAAAAAACGCTCCATCACAAATAGGTTTATACTTTAATTTTAAATGGCCAACCGCGGCCGTATTGTTGGACGCGTTATCAAACGAAATTGAAAAGATTTTATGTTCAATCTTGTATTGTCGAATGACTTTATCCAAGATTTGAAAAATATTTCTACCCGTGTGCGGGTAATCAAACAATTGAAACGCAACGGTTCGTTTCATCATTTGCCACGACTCGGGGTCAACCCAATGAGCCGTCACACAAATGTATGAGTTGGGCGAACCATGAGGTACCGACCACACATCCGTTGTTAAGTTTACACCAGTTTGTAAGTTTGAAAAGTATGAAATTAGTTCGGATTTAGCGTTTTTCCATGCTTTAAGACAATCTCTTCTAAGGGTCGAACGACTTACGTGTTGGTAGCGTGGTTGAACATAGTTTTGCATCATCTCCGTGAATTGAGGGTTGTCGAAGTGGTTGAAAGGAAGTGTTTGTTGAATCACAAAGTTTGAAAACTGTTGACGTACCGCTTCAACGTCGTACGTAAACACCGCTCCTTGATTCGTCATCTCCGGCTGCGAACTACTTCCCGATTCGTCCTTCAAGGCCTTGCAAAAGGGCCTTTGTACATGCGCTTTTAAAGTGGAGTTTGCATCTTTGCCATAAAACTTCAAACAATGTTTGCATCGAGCTTTTTGGCTACCGTTAGACATTTCGCATAGGTCGAAATGTTGCCAAACATCATGGTTTCGTTTCGTGGGGATGACCCGAACGACCGTTTCTCCCGTGTTCGAGGCACCCATGTTGACGGATGAAGCAGCACTTTGGGAGGCCATGATAATCGACTACGAAATAAGAGTGGTATACTCGAGTATGAAATAAACGACTACGAAATAAGAGCGTATGGAGTGGTAATGTGGTATAATTGAGCGTGAGATAACAAAATAATCGCGTATGAAATAAACGTTTAGAGCGTTTGGAGTTGTATAATCGAGTGTGATCTAACCAATACCCAACCTAAACTATATATAGATGTTTGTGGGGGTAAAATGGTAAAAAAAAAACGGTCCAAAAACAAAAAAAACGGGCATATAGCCGTTATAAACCGGTTTTTTTATAAACCGGTTAACCGGTTTTTCCATAACCGGTTAATAAAAAAACCGGTTTTTCCATTAACCGGTTCGTTAACCGGTTTTGGATCTAGAACTTGTAACCGAAAGACGAACCGGCGGTTTCTAAACCGGTCAAACCGGTTTTTAAAAAACCGGTTTTCGTAAAAACCGGTTTCCGGTTTAAACCGGTAAACCGGTTCCCCAACCGGTTTTTTTGGCCATCTCTAGTTGTGACACCTTGTGGCTCGTAAAGGAAAAATTCTTGGATGGGATTTTCATACTTGCAAAAGTCAACAGAAGGTGGGGGCAGTGTGCTCGCAGCTAGATCGCATGACCTAGTTGCAAATGGGTTTGTTAACTGGGCTGGGCTCGGCCGTTGTGAAATTAAAACAGCCCAAAAGCTGATAAAAAAATAAAATATGGGTCTTGAAAGTAAGCCCGTGCAAGTGAGCCCGAATTGGCAAGCTCATGCGAGTGCTTGGGCTTGCAATTGCGAGTGCCAATAGGCCCAAGTTTGGGAACGAACTTTATGATCCAACTATTAACCAACTGTTAGTGTTGGACCTGTTGGTTACACGTATGAGTGGCAAAGGCAATTAACTGTCGATTAGTTAATTGATACAAAGTCAGTTAGACTCCCGTAAAACTTGGTTATATAAGTTGGTGTTGAACTTGTGAACGAGTTTCATTAAGACCTACTAACTTATACCAAAAAAAGGCCGATTAGACAAACTAGTTAACTAGCTAATTCAGTTGAAGTTAAGTTAAATAGTCTACTAAAGTTTTATGAGTTCGTTAATTAACGATTAAATGTCAAACAGTTAGTTGTGTTCGGTTGAAGAAAGGGATTTCTATCATTCTAAACGTAGCAGGGCCGACTTAAGTTTCTAACTCATTTCTCTATTATGTTTTCGGTGTTATGTACATATTGTGTGTAAGTCGATTTAACCAAGTTGTTTAAAGTTTGATGTTACAGTATTATTATATAAATAATTATATTATTTATGTATACAAGTGCATATAAGAAATGTGTGTTTATAGTGTGTATGTTTATAATTATTTATGTGCAAGGTGTGTAATAAGTGTGTACTTTGTACTTATTGAAATATGCAAGTGTGTAAAAAGATAGGCGTGTATCATTTATATACTAGCATGGTGCTCGCGTAATGCAGCGGGGCGCGTGCAACTTAATATTGACCGCATAGTCCGTGTCGGTACATACGTCACCTGATGACAGTGAGTACGTAGCCTAAAATTGGGTGCGTAACTCGTGCAAAGCCAGTTGCGTATAATCGAAGATTGAACACGCGTAACCGGACGGGAATGCACGTTACCGACATTAAAACAGGCTTAACCAATATACAGTAATTTGAAATAAATCATTTTTTTAAAACAACCCGTTTTGGCCCTAAACCCGTTCCGACTCGACAACGTTCTGACCTGGCCCATTTCTGCTTGAACCCGAACAATAACCATTTTTTTTATCGACTCATTCTGACCCTATCGTACTTTTACAAATGACCTGAACTCGTCCAACTCGACTTGTTACCTGGTTTAAATGGTAAGCGCGTAACATGCTAACTTTTTAAAACTAAAAACTATAGCAATATTATACCCAAATTAAAGTGAAAAAAATGCTCGTTTTTATGATGTAATTTTTTTGAAGAAATATTAACGTGTGAAAAGGTTATGGTCGTTAAAAAGTCGTGGGTTAGTTGGTTTTGAATTAGGAGGACATATGTGTAACTTTTATTAAACTTTACAAAAATGGTAGTAAAATTGAGAGACCAAAGTTATAAGTTTATTTTGAAAGAATGAAACACTTAATTACCCCTAATTTTTAAATTTTTGAAGCATTATGTGTTGTATATAAAGCAATGAGTTTAATACCTCTTAAAATTTAAGAGGTCCCTAACTTATGTTTTATATATAGTATAATTATTTAATTATATATATATATATATATATATATATATATATGCACGTGTGTATAAGAAGTGTGTATGTATATGTATACCTTTATAGGCGCATAAATGTGAAGAAGAAGTGAGTATGATCTGTGTGCCCTATGTGCAGGGCCGGCCGGAGGGGAGGGCGGCGGCCCTAGGCCCACTCCCTCCATGGGCCCAAGTTTTATTTTAAATGTTATATTTGTTAACTTGACGGTTTGAACTACCTTTTATATGGTTGTTAAAGTGAAGATAGAAAATAAAAGAGGAGAGTAAAAAAGAAAATGGGGTTTCCGACAACCGTAGTTTGCTCTGTAATAGACAATAGAAGATTGTGAACGAAAAAGCATATAGTTGAAATACTTTAAAGTAAATGTGAACATCTAATTTAATTTAATATGCTAATAAAAACATAAAAGGCTGACAAGTAAAAAAGAAAGGCAGGTGGTGCAGTTCAAGGCCGGCTCCGAGAAGTCGAATTTTTTCGTGGGCCAAAGGCGAAAGTTTTGTTGGGCCTTAAGTAAAAGAAACATTTTGTCGGGTTTAAACAATTTAATTTTAAGTATGCTTATGTTGTTATGATTTAAGTTATGCAAAAAAGTTTTGTATAAAAATAAACTTAAAAATGTCTCAAATAAGACTAGAAGGCACAACCTCTTGGTTAGAGGTCAATACCTCTTTGCCACTAGACTAAGCTACTGGTAATGTAATTATGTTGAACCATTGATTATACATATATTTTCTTTCATAAAAATACATATAATTTGTAAAACAAAAAATTCAAGCCTAACGGGTGTCGGGCCTATGACCGTCGACTACCCTGCATCACCCCTAGGCCGGCCATGGTGCAGTCATATATTAGTCACTCTAGTCATTATATTAGTATTATTATTATTATTATTAATTTTATTATTATTATTATTATTACTATCATTATCTTTTTAAACTTTTCTTATGCTAGTTTAATATTTACTATTTTTAAGCGGAATTAAATTCTTTTTACATCATAATTCATAAACTTTTGTTTATTTGATTATTACTCTAATATTGTATTTAAATTTTGAACTTCTCTTTTGAGTAGTTTAATTTTTCATTGTCTGTTGAGGATTGTTTTTAAATGAAATTAAATCCTTTTTACATCATAGCATTTATATAGATTTATCATCATTCTTTAATAGGCTTTATTGAAAAATTTGGGAGGAGAAAACTTGTTTAGGCCTGGTTTCATCCGTGCCTAAGTTTCATCCTTTTTACATACTTTTTTTTGTAATTTTATTAAAGAACATGTCGCGGACATGTTTAATAATGCTTATAATGTTTTCTATTTCAATGTTTTATTGTTCCTTAACTTTGTATTCTTTGTATATAAGGCTTGTTATTTTTGTCTTCAAATTTTGTTTGTCGATTACAAAAAGAAAAGAGTCGCTCTCTTCGTTTTGAGCAACTCAGTGTGTTCGCTTTTGGTTCTTGATTTCACTTAATTTCGTAATTTTATCTCGATAAAAACCATGGAATCTTGTATTTATTTATCCATCAAATGCGAGAGATCTCGTTATACACTAGGTATGCAGGCACAGAGAGGCCTGAACAACTAAACAGTCTCCATCAGGGGTGTCCTTTAGCCATTGTCATCTTCAATACCTAAAAAATGATGATTAAAGAAAGATCATAGATTTTGACAGGAATTGATAATGTCAATGAAAATGAATTAAGCCTGCAGGCCAAGTTTACACCAATGCGTATGTATGTTCTTTAAATCTAGACAACAACCATGCATGTGTGGAAATCAAAATAAGATCTCTAAAATGGAAGATTATGATAATATTAGTAACACTGGATCAAGGACACATGTGCTAGTTATACCTTACATTGCACAAGGTCATGTGATTCCTTTACTTGAACTCGCGCAGTGTTTAGTTATCAAACACGGAATAAAGGTCACATTCGTGAACACCGAGGTTAATCACAAGCTCGTCATGAAGACGTGGTTGGAACGAGACAGTTGTGGCCCGTTGATGCGTATGGTTTCGATCCCAGATGGGATGGAACCGTGGGAGGACCGGAAGGACTTTGTTAGGTCGTGTGAAGCCATGCACCAAGTCATGCCTGGAATGCTACAAGAGCTTATAGAAACGATTAATGAGAAAGATGATGATAAGATTAGTTGTGTTATTGCGGATACGGGCATGCCGTGGGCCATACATGTTGCTGAGAAGTTGAGACTTCAACGAGTTATCTTCTGGTCTGCTCCTGCTGCAGCATTGTCACAAATTCTGAGCATTGAGAAGCTGATTAATGATGGAGTTATTGACAATGACGGTAAGAAAAATAACTAGTTTTTGAGTTTTTATTAAAGGTAGTGTCGCACGAGAACCGATTGAGTCGAGTTCGAGCTTAGCACATAGATTTTAAGCTAAGATTAAGCTCAGCTCAAGAGCTAAGCGGCCTTCAAGACTAAGACTTGTAAGCTCGACCTCGTCTCGTGGTATATTTTGACTGTTTCTTATGCTCAAACTCAGCGGTGAAGCTTGGACACGAATGTTGGGGGGGGGGGGGGGGGGCGGACTCAAAATGTATTATAAAAATCATAAACGAGGGGGGTTGGGCTCAAACTTTTGACCGAAAACAGGTAAAATTACACTACGTATAAAAATTTCCAGGCGAAAAACAACTAAAATTACACTAATGCGCGAAAAAACAGGGGGGCCGGGGCCACCCCTGGCCCTTGATATCCTTCGCCCCTGCTCAAACTTGATTAACTATAAACTCGAACAAGCTCAAGCTTGATTTTTCTTACAAACAAACATGAACAAAAAAGTCCATTTGTTTTAACAGTTCATGTTTGTTCACTCGTACGGTTAAAGGTAAAACGAGCAAGCACGAGTTCAACTCTAGTTTTGATGCTAAACTATGTGATTCATCATTTTCCGCTAGCCTATGTTACCTTGTTTCTTACAGGAGTTCCTTTACACGAGAATGCATTCCAACTGTCACCAACCATGCCACCCATGCGAGCTGCAGAGTTCGGATGGACCTGTGTCGGCAGCTTGCCCGCAATAAAAGCCCTTTTTAAATTCACATTTAAAGCCATTAAAGCCGTTGAAACCGCACAATGGGTACTATGCAACTCAACCAACTCACTGGAGCCAGCAACATTCAACATGTTTCCCAATATAGTTCCAATTGGTCCCCTTTTAGCAACCAATCGGCTAGCAAAGCAAGCAGGCCACTTCTGGACCGAAGACACGACCTGCATCCAATGGCTTGACCAGCAACCCGCATGCTCAGTCATTTATGTAGCGTTTGGCAGCTTCACGATCTTCAACCAAACTCAGTTTCAAGAACTTGCACTTGGCCTTGAACTTACAAACAGACCGTTCTTGTGGGTCGTGAGACCAGGATTAACCGGTGAGGGTTCTGATACTTATCCAGATGGGTTCATTGACCGAATAGGGACTCGTGGGAAAATTATAACATGGGCTCCTCAACAAGAGGTGCTGGCTCATCCTTCGGTTGGTTGTTTCTTGAGTCATTGCGGTTGGAACTCGACTTTGGAAGGTGTGAGCCGTGGGGTCCCGTTTCTTTGTTGGCCTTATTTTGCCGATCAGCTGCTTAACACGACTTATATTTGTGATGTTTGGATGAATGGTTTGGGGTTTGAAAAGGATGAAAATGGTGTTATTGAGAGCAATGAAATGAAGGGTAAAGTAGATCAGTTGATGAACAATGAAGAGTTTGTTAAAAGGGCGCTTGATCTCAAGGAAAAGGTTATGAACAGTATTGGAGAAGATGGATCATCTTACAAGAACCTAAAAAGCTTTGTTGAATGGATTAAAAAGAAAGACTACAATAGTGATACAAATTAGCATGATTAAAGGCCATATGTTAGAAAAAAGCTTATATTTTTGTCATTGACGAAAACTGGTTATTGTTTTCTGTTTCATTAGCTGCATATACTTTATAAACAGTTTGGTCAAATTAAACCATATTTATAAACACACAAGAAAAACGGCTAAAACAAAAAATGCATAACACAACTTCTCAATTAACTCAAAACAAGATTACAATGGATTAACTCATAATCAATAATCCAAACAAAAAGCCAAATCCACAAATTCAAACACAGTCAACTCAAAAGAAAAACAACCAAAATTTGATCCATCTTGCTAAACATATAGGCTACATAACATAAAAAACATGACCAGACTCAAACGGCAACAACAATACGCCCAGCAACTTGGTCAAGGTCCCGTCGACCATTTGATGTGATTCTTCTCCCACTGTAACACAAGAAAAAATTTATAAAACAATAATCCAAGACAATGTGCGTGCCGGTCACACGTTTGGAGGATCAAAGGTAACAAACAGATACTTGAATAAAATAACACATAGAGAAAGAAATAATAACTCACCCCTTGGGATCCATATCAATGATTTTCATTGTTTCCAATTGTTGAAGAATGTGACGGATAATACCGCCACTGCTTTTGCAGAAATGTGGCGGGGCACTGCCGTTTCTCTTACGCCCACCGTAAACTCTCTGGAAGGCACCAACACCAAGACCGCCCCTCAAGTAGATTTTCCTAGCAATGGAAGCTGCACAACAAAAGGCAGTATATAAAAGTGTCCCCAAGATTATTCAACCAAAAAATGGTTTAATAGAGCTTGAACTTACCAGCTCGGATATAATACCAGTCAGGGTCATAGGGAGCAAGCTCCTTGAAAGTACCCGTCTTGACAATATCAGTCCATTCGGGAAGCTCCATCTGTGCAAAATACAAACTTCGATATGATTAATGATGAACTTAGAACAAGATACAACATTCTAGTCATAAAATGAGTAATGATATACGTAATTTAATTTTTATTCTTTATAAGCATTTGGCCATTATAAACACCAGACATGTTCACAAACAATCAATTTTGAAAAATAACTCTTCAAGATAAATTCATAGTTTAATTATGAAAATCATTCACAAAAACTAGTTGTGATAGAAGAATGAAACATTTAAGTTGCTTCCCTAAAAAGCAATATAAATCAAAAAATGTACAAACATCAGTCATTCAATCTGAGGAAGCATATATATTACTTTGGTCATAAAAAGATACAAAACTGAAGCTAAATTTGACAAAATAAAATGTAATCAGTACACAATCATAAAAATAAAATTGAGTGGGTCTAGTCTAAATTGAGGAATTCAAATGAAATCAGTAGAATCACTAGCTAAAGTTCAGCAAACACGTAGACCTAAAAAAACAACTGATTCCAGATGGATTCAATTTAAAGGTAAGCTAGTGCTAAATCAGTATAAAATTAAAAAGGTAGAAATGACAAATGGGATGGATTATTATAAATATTAATATACCTTTCCAGATCGTTTGAGGTGAGCGGCGTAGCCCTGAACGAACTCATGAGGAGATACATCTTTCACTGTTCTCGCCGTCGCCATGATTAACTTAGCTTAGCTGCAGACCTGTGCGGTACGAAGAAGAAGAAGAAGAAGAAGAATCGGCTAGGGTTTCTTCAGCAGTTACGAAACTTTTTAACTTTTATAGGTGCCTAATTTGGGCCTCATCGACTACTCAGTAGGCCTTTACCGAGACTAGTTTCTTGTATAGCAACTATTGGGCCTAACTTAGGGAGGAGTAGCATGCTCGGAGCCCGTTTTGATGGAGGGGCCCGAATTTTAAGAAGAAGAATTACGGGCTTAGGATGGGTTTTAACAATCGGTATGGCTTTAAGTGGTCTTTTTGAGTTTTGATTTCTTATGATTGAAATGAACTTGGTGGTACATTTGTGGAGTTCAAAAAAAAAATTATACACATACTAAAACACGTATAGCTTTGTACTAGAAAGAAATACAAGAGTGGTACTCTTCATGTATTCTACACTTCTTCATTCATTTTCCTCATACGCCATCTTACTCCATGCTACCTCGAGCTTGTGTAAGCAATCTCCGGTAGTATATAATGCTTAGGTTGTTGTACGTTGGGAGGCAGGCGAGTTTCTATATGGAGACTCTTTTAAGGGAGCCGTGTTGAACATAAATCCTTAACCACAATCATCAACGATTATTTTGATCGTCTTGCAATCGAAGATATTTTTTATTTTCTTGTTGAGGACAACGATTCGAATCATATCAACCATATAAACTTGTATGTTTTATATATTGTTCGTTTCATATACGATTTGAAATACTGGTATGTTTCCCCATGAACAATGAAGGTATCATTATCATTATTTATTTGTTTATTTTAATAAAAGGTGACCCACTTCTATTCAGTATTTATACAAATGTTCAGGTGGCCACTTGGTTAACAGTTACATGGTCACGTCCAGTTACCATCCTGCTTAACTCTATATCAGAGATATCGTTGGATACACAAGGGAAAACTGGTGTCAGTCGTGCTCAAAGTCCATGTCTTTGGCCCCACATTCAATAAAACATTCAACATTGGTGTTAGCCAATCCCTATCTGAATCTGAACCATGAGCAAATACGAATTTGTCATGATATTATTGGGTTGGACCTATGTTAACCAAAGCTTATCCAACACTCAGTTCAATCACAAACCTTTTACCAATGCCTCTTTAATAGCTTCTGTCAAGCCTATGCATTCTGAATCTGTAGTAGATAGGCTACTACATGCTGCAATTGTGCTTGCAACTAACCAGTGGCAGATGTATTATATAAATAGGGGCGGCCTCCGGGTACCCCTCAACTTTTCATCGGTAGTGTAATTTTTTTACTTTTTGGGTCGGTTTTAGTATATCGATATCCCTGAAATAACGTGTTGCTACAAACCCGTTATATGATCAATCTTTAAGGATATGAAAAATAACGTGTGACATTTGTCAATTTATTTGTATTTGTATTCGTTAAACCGACTCATTTTGTCGTTTCAATGTATTTGTATTGGTCACTCATAATTTAATATCAAAACCGATTATTTAAAGTTATTATTCCTTTATTTTCTTTTCGTTTTGTTCAAATAACGAAACTCCGGGATTTAAAGTTAATAAAATAATCAATCTCTAAACTATGTGGGTATGATATGCAAATAATCATAAAATACTAAATTATATCAAGTTTATATAACATTTATAAGTTCAAGGTTCATTGTATACATATAGTTTAAAAATCAGTTTATATATCCATAGAAAGTTCAGGGGTCAAAGTGTAACATTTAATTTAAATTATAATAAACTAATCCCAACCCAACCTCTACACACCCCCCCATGTGCGAGTTTTTCGGCCGGCCGCTGGTGGTGGCGTATATTTTCCGACGACCTTATTTACTCCGTAACATTCGTTCTTTGACCCATATATCTTGTTTAACTTTTTTCTCCACTAATTAGGATCTTTCATGAAGTAAATTAATACGTATTAATAACGTTTACTCGCGGATTTTAATTGGGTAACCGTCGGAATATAGTCAAAACCATTAACGACCAATTACTCTTCCTACGCTCCAATTGACACTATAATAAAATATTTATAACTCAACTGATCATTTCTTCTATTAAACGTTTGACTGGTAATATTTTGATTTTAACTAAACGTTTTATTTATATTTAAAAAACAACCACACCGTATATTTACACCCACTTATTTATGTCGGGTATTATACTTTGGTTCTTTAACTTTTTAAAAGCTGTCATTTTTGTTTCGAAATTTTGGCGGGTGTTACAAGTTACTCATAAACATTCAACATAAAATGATTTAAAATTTAACGGCGAGAACGTGCATGCATAACCATGAATTAGTTCCAATCAATAAATCTTAAATGAAAATGAGAGAAAATAGGGAGTCGAACATTTGCACGTATCACCGCGTCCTTCATGTTTCGACCAAAATCATATAATAATAACAAGTAAGAAATGAGGTGTGACGAGATGTGATATACGTCTATTTATACATCTCGAATCCCGTGTAAAGTTGTGTTTCCGTAATGTTTTAAGTTCGTTTAAGTTCGAGTTTTGTTTATCTTTTATTAATATAGGTTTTGAGTCAATTTTTATATATTTATCGTGTTTTAACTCTTTTGATGTCTTGCATGTTAAACTTAATTCTTTCTATCATTTCATGCGAAGTTTATGTTCGTTTTGTTCATCATTGGCTACATGATTAGTTCACTTAGAGTTTTGATTTGTTTTCATGTAGATGGTGGCTTTGGAGTCAAGGAAAAGAAGTTCTAGAAGTTTCTCATCGTTACTTGGAGTTCAAGAAAGGGGCCTAACATGAATAAACAAGAAATAATTGCAAAAAACGAAAATTCCCCAAAAAGGGGCGCCGCGCCGCGCCTAGGAAAATGCCCAGGATGCCTAGGCCGGGCGCCTAGGCCTTCTGGTCAGCCAAAAATTGCAAGCCCAAGCCCATTCTCGCTTATATAAACATCTTCATTCCTAGCCGATCCTAAGCTTTTGGCAGCCGTTTTTGAGAGCAAAACCAAGGGTTTGAAGGTGTTTTGGAGTTAGGAATCAAGGAGGATCATCAAGCTTTCGTACAAGCGTTCAAGAGTCGATTAAGACGGGTTCTCTCGTTCTTTATCTTTGTTCTTGTTCATTATCTTTCATGATGTTTCTCTTTGTTTTCAATACTTGTTTAGGTTTGTTTTTAATAATGATTCTAGGCTAGACTTCATGTCTACCTAGGTTTGATGAACATGTGTTGATTTGATTCTTGCTTTGGATAATGTTTTGATTATGGTTTTGTTGATTTAATAGTAAAAAACTTGATTTTGTTTTCATGATGCATATAAGTATTTATTATGTTGATTGATTGTTAACTATTGCTTCACATAGATCTTTTATCTTTTGATTGTGTTCTTTAGATTTAGGGTTTATGTTTAATCAATTACTTGGTGTTTTGATTATTATGATTAAATGGGCATGTTAGATCATAGAAGCTTGTTGATAGTTGGTTAGGGTTTTAAATGTTTTGCTAAATTCCAATAGCTGTAAGGTGAGTAGTTGTTCATGTGTCTTGGTCAATTGCATGCTAGGATAGTAGTGACAATATTCTTGCTTATTGTGTTGATCCATGTTCATGATGTCATGTTAGTTTATCAAGTTATCTAAGGTTTAGTGTTTCGTAAGATTGCTTGCTTTAGATACTATTAATTAACCCTAATTGATGACTTTACGAAAATCAATTCAACTGATTGCTTGATAATCTAATAATTGTTCTTTGGGATTTCATTTGATTCAGTCAAAGGTCCTTAGGGTTTTGTTAGATGAATATGTTTAGAAGTCAGTTTCCATAATCATGTTATTTGTCCATTGCTTGATGATTGTTGATGCATGGGATTCTTACCTAGGTAGATTCCTTCTCTGATTGGTTTCGATCTCGTGTTTAGTTGCTTATTTCTCATTAATTTGTTTATTTACTTTCTTAGTTTAATTTTAGTTTAATATTAGTTTAAAAATCCCCCTTAAAACATTAATAATAAATAGTCGTGTCGTAAGTCAAGTCTAATTAGTTAATTAACGTAATTTATAGAGTCATGTGGGTTCGATATTCCGGACTTACTTAGCTTAGTACAATTGACTGGTTCACTTGCCGGTGTTTTGTTTAGTTGAGTCTTAGGTCTTGTTTTTATTACTTGTTTAATTTAGTTAATATTTATTGACTGTTTTTAGCACATCAAGATGTTAAAAGCACTAGTCCACGTATCACCGTGGCTTTTATGTTTCCAATAAAAGAAATAACATGGAGGCAACCGGAACAACTGCAACGGCCACTTAAAGTTGTTGACTCGTATAACATGGATTTGTTTGGCCTAGGAGACAAACACTTAGATCCAATCCTCCCAGGTAAGTCATATCGCCTTCGATTCTTGTAATCTTTTTATCAAAGGATCGAATTATAGTGTTGTGCCTCTTACGGTTGCTACAAACCCGTTATATGATCAATCTTTAAGGATATGAGAAATAACGTGACATTTGTCAATTTTATTTGTATTTGTATTCGTTAAACCGACCCGTTTTGTCGTTTCAATGTATTCGTATGAGAAAAGGTGAGCTTTACACACCCCTTTTTACGCTTTTACTTTTTGGGGTAGCATACATATCGTACTCAAATACTTAGTTTTAGTTTATTTCGCTTCGTATATTCAAACTACAATTCGTTATCATGGACTTGTGTGTTTATTTGCTTACTTGCTCAAAGATTACGTGCTCATGGTTTTCTCATTAAGTATGATCATACGTCCCCCTTTGCACTTAGGACCTCGATGTTATGAGTGGAAAAGGGACCCCCGATCCGAGTACAATTGGTTGTTACCAATTGGAAAAAAGATTGCTTGCGCTATTACCACACTAAGTTTCATGAAATTGCATGATTTTATGTACTTGTAACAAATTTGTGTGGATTCACCAACTATTCAATTAGTTGATTTTATTTTATACGTATGCTACATGTACATTCATTAGAGGTTGAAATGACGAAGACGCTAGAATTTAGATTATTAAAATAATAAATCAAGTTGATGTCCGTTTGATTTCTTCCTTTGTAATAGTTTATTTGAACAACTTGTGTACTTGATACTTGAATGAATTAATGATAATATTGTCACTTAATAGTGTCAGATGTGTTTTGAGCAATATATATGCCGCACTCATGTGTTTCCGCTTAAGCTGGGGTGTTATAGATCGGTATCAGAGTCGTGACTATAAGATAGGGCATTGGACGTAGTGCTCTAGTTTGCACGATTAGAAATTATGTGGGTCTTATTTGATCGTTCAATGCACTTGTTTAATATATGGACTCAAGCTGATGCTAACAAACACAAACAAACGTAATTGGATGCCTAAGGACACTAACAAACACTAATGTACATAAACAAATACAAATGAACACATATTAATTTGAAAATAATAATCATTAAATCAACACAAAATCACCCAAAAATACATCACGTAATATCCAAAAAAAATCGTATAAAGATTTGAAAAGTTTCATTGGAGCTCCATTTCAACACCTCCTAAGTAAATGGTTAAAAATTTAAGTTATCCGGTCTATATTGAAAAATGAAAATCTAACCAAACCAAATACAAACTTGACGTCTAATTGAGTACCCAACAACTACATTTTCTGCTTCACAAGTTGGGCATTAGAATTCTATATGCTCCACCTTAAGAGAAAGTATTGAAATTAATATTCAATCTCTTATTTTTGGATATATACACAGTTCTCATTAACCAAATCCTTCCCAACTACCAGCCTTTTTCCCTACCTTAATTTATTCACTTTTCTTGTATTTTATTTTTTACTCTTGTATTTATTTGAGCTATGCATCGATACCAAATCACCATAAATAATATGAATGCTTTGACCTCTGTTCTGTAGATTGTTTGATTTTGTTCCGGGTCCTATTTATAAAGACATGTACTTGAGAACAAAAAAAAGACACAAATACTTCATTGTTAAAAACAATTAGAATTTTTTTTTTCTTTTGGTGTGGTAATGGATGTTGAAATAGCAAAATGTTTCACTTTTTATTTTTCATGATTACCTTAAGATATATTCAGAAATTTATGATGAATTTTGTGGTCCACTATTCATACTTCTAACATGCAAAAAAAGAAAGGGGACCTCATGGAAAAGGGCGATGAATATATGTAACTAAACCAAGCCCTTTAGGGGGTGTTTGGTACAGAGAATGGAAATGGAGAGAAAATAGAAATGGAAATGGAATTGTAGAGAAAGAGAATTGGTATGGAGAATGAGAATCATTTCTCTTGTTTGGTACACGAGAAAATAAACAGAGAACTCTACCATACCCAACCCCACCTCCACCCAACCTGACACCACTCACCACCGCAGCCCCACCACCACAGCCCCACCACCACCAGCACCACCACCACAGCCCCACCACCACCACCAGCCCCACCACCACAGCCCCACACCACCAGCACCACCACCACAGCCCTTTCTTCAACCACAGCCCACCACCACCGGCTGCCGCCACCAAACCCCCTTCTTCAACCACAGTACACAAGAAATTAAAAAGATTCAAATTTTTGGAACATAAGATATAGAAAAAGGAGGCTCATATCTGTCATCACTGCCTCTTTAGAGATTTTGTGGTGGTGGTTGTGGTGGCGATGATGATGATAATCAGAAGCCACCTGCAACCACCGCCGATTTCCACCACCACTGTCACCCACCTGCGACCACAATCACCCGACCATCTGAAAACCCTAACCTACCACGAACCACCACTTGAAACCCTAATCTCCGTTCACCCGTACCACCTGCAACCTACAACCGGTTACCATCTCTGTGTTCACCACTGCGAACGGCGGAGACGGGGTGGTGGTTGCAGACTTGGAGACGAGGTGGCGGTTGTAGACTTGGAGACGAGGTGGCGGCCGGAGACGAGGTGGTGGCCGGAGATGAGGTGGTGACATGCTATGAGGAGGCTGCTGAGAAATGGATTTCTCTTTGTTTTAAAGAGAAATGGAATTCTCTAGTTTTAGAGAAATAGAAATGAAAAGTGGAAAACAAACAAAAGAAATATTTCTAATTTCATTTCTCCCCAATCAATTCTCTGTACCAAACACCCCCTTAGTTTATATATAGTCCAAGGTATGTACATACATATATGTGCGTGCGTGTCAGATAGAAAGGGAAGAGATGATTAAAAGATTCTTTTGAAAAGGATATGAAGCAATATCCCTAAAGAAAAAAATATATATGTCATGATCAATGTTTTATAATTTGAATATAAAGAAAAAATATCAATCAAATCCTTTACTTTTATGATCAGATTTTCTTTTTTACTCTCATCAAATAAAAATATAATAACAATGCTAATTAGAATGATCTAAAATAGGTTAAGACACTTCAACTCAAAATTCGAACACAATGTTTTTTTGTGTTGCTTCCTTCTTGATGTAGCAAATACTCCTTAACCTTGGTTCGATTATGTATGTAGCTTATCAAACATATTGTATGTTATTGACTCACACTGGCTCCATTATAGATTCGTAGAAATGACTTGTTGAATCACGGGCATTTCAACCTTGGGTTTAAAGTGTTGGGTTGCTTAATACCAAAACTAGGTACCATCATACCCTAATTTTTAATTTAAAACAACAAAATTTCAACTCAAAACAAAAGATGATAAAACCCTAGTTGTATTTCTTAAACTTAAGATTTTTGTTAACACTTGGTACTTCTCTTGTTAAATGCCCAAGAATTCTTTAATAAACAAGTTAACACTTGGTACTTCTCTTGCATTCCCACTTTTTTTTTGGTGGGGTTGGGGGGAGGACGTTGGAAGTTTTTAAGTGTGTGAATGAAGGAAGTGGTGGAAGTGGTAAAGGTTTGTCCCACATAGGTGTGGAAACAAAATAATGAATGGTTTATAAGGTAGTGACCTTACACCCATTTGAATTCTTTATGACATGTTTTACCACAAGTCCTACGCGCGCGCAGCCGCGTGAGACGATTTTTTGAATTTGGTTTTGAAATTCAAAAGCTGGTCTAGTCAACACAATTAATAATCATTAAGGAAATGATTATTGTCTTTCAGTTTGGCAATCTGCACTAATGAGCCATTATGTGATATTATTATTACTTAATGGTCATTATCATGTTGATTATAATCCTGTGGCTATATAAACCAGACCAACTCTTCAGTTTAGACACACCAAACAAACACACTTCATCTTCTTCATACTGCAACAGTGTTAATTCCGATTTCGTTTCAGGCAACTGTCCGAGTCCGGCAGAGCAGCGATTCTGTTTCGAAACGGAGTACCCTGGGAACAGACCGAGAATCTGTTTAAGGGAATTGTGTTAAACACAAGCCCGGTTTACTGTGTCGATTAATTCTTATTTCTTATTTCTTATTTCTTTATTTTCTGATTATTATTAATACAAGATTTTCCAACAAACTTAAACAGATTACTTATTATTATTCTTGTATTAACGGTGAACCTTATTTATAAACAGAGTTCGTGAGATTGTTGCTACAATCTTAAGACCTTATTTATAAGGATTTTGGGTTCACGAAATAGTTTGAAATAAAAGTATTTAGATATTATAATCTCATAAATATTTTTTTTTTGGAAATTATGTGCGTAGTACAACTTGGTGTGTTTGGATTTTAGAGATCATAATGCAATCTTAAATCCTATACAATGTTACAAAATTTAATATTTGTTCAACCGTTTGGTTTTAGAAAACGTTTTGTGTAATCGTTTGTGTTCTAACGATAGTGTTAGAACTGATCTTGTAAAACCGTTGGGATTTTATTAGTTTTGTTTGACGATTTTGCAATCATTTGTGTCTAACAATTGTGTTAGAAATGGTTTTGAGTAAACCATTCGTTTCTTGTAAACGTTAAATATCTAACATGCGTGTAAGATACGATTTATTTATAACGTTTTGTGTAAACGTTAATTTTCTAATAGATGTGTTAGAAAATTCAAACTTTGCTACTTAAGTGTAGTAATTGTAACAAGTTGATGTTATTTGAATATATTTGTTCAAGAGTATGGTTTCAAAAGTGAAACAAGGATATGAGGATATGTGTGCATGGATTTCTATTTGAGGGAATATTGTATACATAATATAAAACGATATCTCTGAGATGATTCATGTCAGATGACGAAAGTGTTGAAGATAATAACACTTGGAGATTTGATGTGTAAATGTTGTCAAAATAATTTCGTATAATAAACAACTTGTGAGTTGTTGCGAAGATTAAAGTCTAAGACGACACATCAAATATATAATCACATCATGAGATGGTAATAGAATAACGAGGTGAATATACTAAGATGAGAAAGTGATATGTGATTCCTTGGAATTCATTGAGTATGAACTGTAACGTATGATTTAATATATGTTAATGACAAATTCACTAAGTGTGAATTGTAACATATATGACGTACTAACTCTTTGAAAATTCACTAAGTGTGAATTATAGCATAGGAATTAATATATGTTAATGACGTATTAACTACTTGGAAATTCACTAAGTGTGGATTGTAACATATGAATTAATATATGTTAATGATGGATTAACTCCTTGGAAATTCACTAAGTGTTAATTGTAACATATGAATTAATATATGGTAATGAGATATTTAAATCCTTGGATATTCATCATTGAAGATTCACCGAACCCCTCGAGATGATTCATACCGATGTGTGTAATCTAAAAGCAATTCCTACTCGTTGTGGGAACAAGTACTTCATAACGTTCATTGATGATAGTACAAGATATTGCTATGTTTACTTACTTAAGAGTAAGGACGAGGCTATTGATAAGTTTATCTTATTTAAAGCCGAAGTTGAGAATCAACTAAATCGAAAAATTAAAAGAGTAAGGAGTGACCAAGGAGGTGAATATGTTTCACCTTTTATTAACTTGTGTGAAAAAGAAGGAATCATACATGAAGTCACGCCTCCTTACTCCTCTCAGTCAAATGGCATAGCGGAACGTAAGAACCGAACCTTGAAAGAAATGATGAATGTCATGATGATAAGTTCTGGGGTAAGCCCGGACATGTGGGGGAAGCAATCTTATCGGCTAATTATGTTTTAAACATGATACCGAATAAGAAGAAAGATCTAACTCCATATGAGTTATGGACGAGAATTAAACCACCATATAAGTACTTGCAAATGTGGGGGTGCCTAGCCAAGGTAGTGGTGACTCCACCAAAACGCCTACTAATAGGACCCAAAACCGTGGATTGTGTGTTTATAGGATATACCCTTCCCGGTGGTGCATATCGATTTCTTGTGCATGATTCCAAGAATCCCGGAATAAACAATGGCACTATAATAGAATCAAAGAATGCATCATGGTTTGAATATGAGTTCCCATGTTTGGATAAAGGAAAACCGAGCTATTCTAGACCGGTTGAGGAAAGTATTCAAAACGAAAGTACTGGAGATGAACCTCGGGAACAATCTGAGATAGAGGAGGTTGAAATCAGAAAAAGTAAACGGCAAAGGAATGAAAAAACCTTTGGCCCTGATTTCCTTACCTACATGGTAGAAGAGGAACATCAAACGTATCAATAAGTGGTGAATTCCGCTGAAGGACCTCAGTGGAGGGAGGCCATCAAATGTGAGATAGATTCTATCTTACAAAATCATACTTGGGAACTAGTGGATCTTCCTTAAGGGTGTAAACCACTAGGATATCAGGATCTTCAAGAAGAAGATGAAACCTGATGGCACCATCGATAAGTATAAGGCAAGGTTGGTGATCAAAGGATATAAACAACGAGAAGGTTTAGATTACTTTGATACATATTCGCCGGTTACGCGAATAACATCTATAAGGTTGGTGCTTGCCATTGCCGCCATTAGAAACTTGGAAATTCACCAAATGGATGTAAAACCGGCTTTCTTGAATGGAAATCTAGAGGAAGAGATTTACATGGAACAACCCGAAGGCTTCATAGCCGTTGGGCAAGAAAAGAAAGTATGTAAACTTGTGAAATCCTTGTATGGATTGAAACAATCTCCTAAACAATAGCACCAAAAGTTTGATCATGTCATGCTTGATGCTGGGTTCAAAATCAATGAATGTGACAAATGTGTATACATGAAAGACACATCCGATGGATATGTCATTTTGTGTTTATACGTAGATGATATGCTCATTGCTGGAAGTGATGAAAAAATCATAATGTCCACAAAGAACATGCTAAAAGCAAGATTTGACATGAAGGACATGGGTTTGGCAGATGTGATTTTGGGAGTTAAAATCACACGAACCCAAAATGGACTTGTTTTAAGTCAATCACATTACGTGAGCAAAATTCTTGAGAAGTTTAATGCTAATGACTCTAATGTAGCTAGAACTCCCATTGACACGAGTCAACATCTAACTAAGAATAGAGGTGAACCCGTTAACCAGTTGGAATACTCAAGAATTATTGGCAGCTTGATGTATCTTATGAGTTGCACTAGGCCCGACTTAGCATATGCTGTGAGCAAGCTAAGTAGATACACAAGCAACCCAAGTTCAAGTCATTGGAACTGTGTGATTCGGTTGCTTCGGTACCTAAGATACACTAGAGAATACGGGTTACATTATAACAGATATCCTACAGTTGCCGAAGGACATTGTGATGCAAATTGGATATCTGACACGAATGATTCCAGAGCAACAAGTGGGTATGTATTCACGCTTGGAGGTGCTGCTATATCGTGGAAATCGTCTAGACAAACAGTTATAGCTAGATCCACGATGGAATCAGAATTCATCGCCCTAGATAAAGCGGGCGAAGAGGCAGAATGGTTATGTCAATTTGTTGAGGATATACCAAGATGGCCTAAGCCGGCATCGGCCATCTGTATACATTGTGATAGCCAATCGGCAATTGGCAGAGCTCATAGCACAATGTATAATGGTAAGAACAAACATATTAGACGTGTGGACATAATACGGTACGACAACTAATATCTACTGGAATTATCACTGTTGACTATGTGAAGTCAAAGGATAATATTGCGGATCCGCTAACAAAAGGCCTAAGCAGAGAGTTAGTTCAGAAGTCGTCCATGGGAATGGGACTGAAGCCCTTGAAAAATTAAAGTTCATGCGATGGAAACCTAACTCAACGGACTGCAGATCCCAAGAGTTGAGTTCAATAGGAAAACCTAATTGTATGAATTAGTGCGGTCACTGTTGGGGGGGGATAACCAGACAATTTTAAGAGGGAGTTTACCACGTGGAAAGGTAACCTTCCTAGTCCATTCCTAAAAGTGACAAGTGTGAGGCTAAGCATATGGCTTTTAATGATTCGACCAAGGTAGTCATACATGGTGAATCACCTATGTGAGAGAGAAGTGGGGTCGCTTCGAATGGTGTTGTTGGGCACAACACTTAATAGCTCTTGCAGAACCAGGCGCATGTTCATGACCATAACGAACATAACTATGAGGACTTGATTTTGTCAGGGAGAGTCTTGTGTGAAGTGTATTGTCGTCTACACAAACGGCAGACGAGTTCAAAGACATCACAGTCTACTCAGAGCCAATGGGCTAAGTATGCTTCATAAGCAAAGGTTAAAAGGATATCACCTACCTATTGTATGCAAGATTCAACTGTTGAAATCTAATCGGAATAATGTTGTTTTGACCTCCATTCATGTGGGGGATTGTTGGAAGTTTTTAAGTGTGTGAATGAAGGAAATGGTGGAAGTGGTAAATGTTTGTCCCACATCGGTGTGGGAACAAAATAGTGAATGGTTTATAAGGTAGTGACCTTACACCCATTTGAATTCTTTATGACATGTTTTACCACAAGTCCTACGCGCGCGCAGGGGGGGTGCAAATTTGGGTTTCTGGACTAGAAATCCATCGAACTCGTGCGTGCCCGCACGTCCCGCGGACACGAATGCAACTCCGAAAACCCGAGCCCGCGTGAGACGATTTTTTGAAATTCAAAAGCTGGTCTGGTCAACACAATTAATAATCATTAAGGAAATGATTATTGTCTTTCAGTTTTGCAATCTGCACTAATGGGCCATTATGTGATATATTATTACTTAATGGTCATTATCATGCTGATTATAATCCTGTGGCTATATAAACCAGACCAACTCTTCAGTTTAGACACACCAAACAAACACACTTCATCTTCTTCATACTGCAACGGTGTTAATTCCGATTTCGTTTCAGGCAACTGTCCGAGTCCGGCAGAGCACTGATTCTGTTTCGAATAGGAGTACCCTGGGAACAGAACGAGAATCTGTTTAAGGGAATTGTGTTAAACACAAGCCCGGTTTACTGTGTCGATTAATTCTTATTTCTTTATTTTCTGATTATTATTAATACAAGATTTTCCAACAGAGGATAGTAAGGTGGTTGTATCGTAAAATATATGGTTATAAGTTCAAACACTATAAAATATACATTTAGTCATCCACACAGGTCTTTTGGATGAAGAGAGAGATTAGGGAGTATTTTTGTAAGTTATGTAAAATATTCGATGAAATCTATGAGGAATTTAAAACTGAAAAAGAGAAATGGTCGGTCGGTGGGTCGGTTTGGAAGTCTCAACGAACGTGGAATCCAATCTCTACTAAAAGAAGGGGTCAGGCTAGTTTGGTGAACAATTTATCGTTGGTCCAGTTTATCACGGTATTTAGGTTAGCTTATCTTCTCTTTCTAAAATATACTACTTTTTAATCTTATTTATATTTCAGTATTTTTTATTCCATGTTTGTGATTTGTTAGCATTACAATTACAAAGACGGAAAAGATCAAAGTAGCTTTTCATATTTTATTTTATTTTATTTTAAGAGGCTGTTTGGGATTCTTTATCTTTGCTCCTTATAACTTATAACTTATCGGTTATAAGTTATAAGGTGTTTGAAAAAATTGGGTTTTGTGAATGTTTAAGATATAAGTTATAACATTATAACTTATATCTTATGCCTTAAATAAGGTATAAAATTGTAAAATAAGGAATCCGAAACCCCCCCTAAACTAGTTGTAGGATAAATATATATTAACTGGTCACTGCTATTGGGGAAAGTAATGTGCATGTGGTTTACCACAGGTTTGATCCAATTAACCTGACACTCTAATAATAAATACCTTTTGCAATAGTCAAAGTCAAACTGTGTATAATGCATTCATGTAACTTTTGGATTGTTTAAAAAGTTCATTAAGGGGTACAATATTTTCTATTAATAAAAGTTTACACTTCTATAGGTTTTAAAATCGCCTTATATATACATGTTGATAGATATAAGGCATTTATGAAAACACAAAAACTTATCCGAAATCCTAACAAAAATCAACCGTTTGGTTTCTCAACACGAAGTCTCAGTTTGATTTTGGTTTTGCAAAGTCGTAAAAATCAAAAAATCTGAACTAAACCAAATTTACAAACTTTCATCTTTTATTTTTAAATTTGAGTAATTTACATGAATTTATTAAAGAGTTACTAAAATATTTTGCTCAAATATCTATCTATACTATCTAATAAAAGGCTACAAGTTTTGTCAATTGTCATTTCCATATTAAACCTCACACTTTTTAACAAATTTATAATAGTAAAATAATACTTAACATTTTTAAAATTTATGCTTCAAAAATTGTTAATTTCATATTACTTTCTAATTTTTTTTTCAAATATTTGATATTTATAAATATCTTTTACTTTAAAATTGTTTTAAAGACTATTGTGCAACAACTGTATTAATAGTATCTAAAGGGTTTATTATTTCTTGTATACTGACTATTTATTAAATATTGTATTTTCAAAATGATTAGTTAGTAAATAACAAAAAGATTTAGACCCAGATTGATTATTATGGGTTTCGGGTCAACCCGAATAAACTTCTAGTTTAAAACCAAATATATTTTCAGTTATAACAGGCTAAGTCATAGCCGCTGAGATTATCAAAATTAGTCTAAAAACAACCATAAGCTTGCAGACCCAACTAAAAAAAATCAAAATTAAATAATTTTCAAAACCCTAAAAAACACAGTAATATTTCAATTTTCAGTTCGATTTTAAGTTTTAACTATTAACCCCACCAACTAAACTCACCCACTCATACCAATGTAGGAGCATTCACATCCCGTTCTCTATCCCCATCTCTATAATTACACTACAAAATACTATAAATCTCTTTCCTGTTTAATTAAATAATACTTTTATCATTACAGTTTCTCTCTCCTCTTCTCACAACCAATCCAACAAATATTAAAATATAAATAGGGGCAAACAATGTTCCCCAAATTTACAAAAATCACTACATTTCTCTCTGCACCCTATAATTTACACTCATAATTCAAAACTTCACCCTACAATTTACCAATTCCTCTCATATAATTATGAGGGATGGGATGAGAATGCTCTAAAAGACCATATTTAAAATCGACCCGGTAAGTTCACTTTGGAAGCCGATAATTTGATTAAGTAAAGAGACAAGAACTCATAATATCGTGAGAGAGAGACCACATCCATCCCAATCCCATATTCATGTTCTTTCTTTCCCCCGCCCACTTCTCTCTCTCTGTCCTTAACAAACACGCATTAAAACCGCTCTTATTTCTTTCTTTCTTTCAAGACTTGGCTTCGACGATCCATTTCTGTTTTCCTTAATTAATATTAATCTTAGGAACCCCCCTAATTACTACTGTTAATTCTTAACTTGGTGGTTAAGCTATTTAATGCTCCATTATTATTCATTCCAAAACCTATAGAAAAAAAGAAAGAAAGAAAGAAAGGTACGCTCTAAGTGACTACCCGATTGTTCAGTTTCATCTTCTAAATGTTTTTCAAATTAAATGCACTCATCATCTCACCCTTTATGCTGTTTTCGTTTACTTTCTGTTTCTGCTTCTTACCCTCTGACTAATATGCTTTTGATCGCTTTAACCGGATGATTTCAGGTATATTCCTATGTGTTTATCAATCGATTTTGTTGTGTCGCTTGATTTGTGTAAGAATGATTAAAGCCTAATGCCTGATATATTTTTTATTTTATTATTGCTTTTCTTTTTCAATTCTCATTCAGTTTTCTCTTCAGATCCATTAATTGATTTTATTATCCATAAACACTATATATTAATAATTAATTTTAATTAGTTAAGGTTTATTGTTAAATCATTATTTAGAATATTATTTTGTAATTATTCTCACTGCACTTTTATAAATAATTATTGACCACAATAACAACAAAGCATTTGTTGTTTTTTTGTCTCAGGTCAACAATCTTTTAAAGCTTTTGTTTCAATGGATGCTCAAAGTAAGCAAGCCCCTGAAGATGATGGTAACCAGAGAAGGAAATCAATTGCTTTTGCTGCCGCCAAAACCAGGCGCTACTCCATTGGCATACCGAGTTCCCGAAAGAGTGTTGGAGAAGAAGGTAATGTCGTTCCTAATTATCTCAGAGCTTCCACTGGTTCCTGTCATGATTTCTGCAAATTTGGTAAGAAACACGAATACTCGAAGTCAGCGGTTCCTGTAAAGTTCAAAGCAACAACGGTTGCCAATAAAGACAGAGTAACAAAAGCCGCAGTTGCGCAAGAAAAGAAGAAAACAACAGTGAAGCCTTCCAAAAATCCTGATAGCCTAACACCTGGTGAACCGGTTAAACTAACTAATAGAGTTGCTTTGTTTTCATCCAAGAAACCACAAGTTTCAAAACAGAATTCATCGACAAATGGAAAAGTGACGAAGAATGAGCTCAACCTGTTTCAACGGTCTGTGAAAACGAGTTCAGAAGGGTCTAATAGCGGGATTAAAACGGTCAAAAAGACGGCTATGGCACCTAAAACAGTTGGTGTTAATAAAGTTGCTTCTAAAGCTACCTTGAATAAATCACAGTCCCCTAAAGCTTCTTTTAATAAGGCTGCAAGTTTGAATACGGTTAAACGTAGGGGCGTAAAAGATGTTTCTTTGTTAAAAGATCAAAACTTGATGCTAGAAACTGATTCTAAACAAACAATTGATGACAGCATTCAGACAGTGGAACCCGAGGTCATACGTAGGGGCGTTAAAGATGTGTCTTTGTTAAAAGATCAAAACTTGATGCACGAAACCGATTCTAAACAAGCAATTGATGACAGCATTCAGACAGTGGAACCCGAGGTCAAACCTGAGACCATGGAGTTTGACTTTATTCAGCCATCAATGGAATCAATCAATGATCCGATTTGCAATATTTCTGAGTCTTCTTCGGGCAAAAATGTTGTTGAAGAAGAGTCAATGATCAGACATCAAGTTTATCAAAGCTCTGAGTCAGATAACGAGCTTTTAGAGGGATCATTAACTGCACCTGCTGTTGTCGAAAGCTCACAATCTTGTTCAGACAAAGAAGACTTAGAAGAAGAGTCCTCTGAATCTTTTTATGATGATGAAGTTCTAGACGGTGAGTCTGAATACACTGATGATGAAGTCGAAGTCGAAGTTTCAGACGGGTCTGAAACTGTTGATGTTAATGAAATGGAAGCTTCGGTTGAGAATCACAAGAAGATTTCAAGGAAGGGTAGAATGGTAATATCTGAAGAAAAAAATGATAAAGGGGTAAAGTTAAGGTTCAGACGGGGCAAGATTCTTGATATTCAGTCTGAGAATAATGGCCCAAGACGGCTCAAGTTCAAAAGGAGAGTTATTAAAGATAATGAAGATGACCAAAATATTGCAACAAGAAGTTATAAAAGCAAAACTTTAGATGTTGAAACCGAGATTAACGGTCCAAGAAAGCTCAAATTCACAAAAGGGAAAGTAATGGAGGGTAAGGAAGAGAAACGTGTTAGAAGGCGTTTTGAGAAGAAATATGTTGAAGAAAAGAAAGATTCCAACAATGGCCCTGAAAGTGTTGTTTTGAAGCATCAAGAAGAGCAGGGTAAGAAAGATGCTCAAGGTTTGTTTAATAATGTGATTGAAGAAACCGCGAGTAAGCTTGTTGAAAGCAGGAAGAGCAAAGTGAAGGCATTGGTTGGTGCTTTTGAAACTGTGATCTCTCTTCAAGATGGTAAATCTTGATGAAAAAAATGGTTCTTTTCTTTCACATGAAATCGGGTTTTGTAAAGAAAGTGTAGATGAGGAGCCTGGCGATCATGATGGGAGTTTTACACAAACAAGTAGGTTGATTTGAGGACAGTTGTTTGAACGGGTTTAACCGAGGTAAGTGGTGGTTTTTGGTTTTGATGTTTTCTTTTGACTTGTGTATGAATAAATCAAGTAATAAAAACTTGTGCACATAGTTTGGTTTTGGTTTTTTGGTTGACAATCTTACATTACTATTATGTACTTTGTTTAACTCTGATATGTTAAAGTGGTTTTTTAGAACTTAATTGTGTTGTGATTGTGTGGTGGTGAAATCATGTGTAAGTGTGAAAATTATTTTTTCATGATAAGTTCAAGTGAACCTTTTAACATAAATAAGCTTGAAGTTTTCTTACAATAATAGATGACACATGAAAGCTTGAAAACTGCTGTTGTGTCTGCAAATAATAAGTAGGGTTTAGAGGAAACAGAAAAGAAAAAGAAAATCATAGCCATTTCCTAGTATGTATCAGGGGCGTAGACAGCTTTAGGGGGAACGGGTTCGGTCGAACCCGTACAAATTTTTGTTTTAGTGTTATATATTAGTGTATTTTGACATCGCACCCGTAGAAAACCCAAATCTAAGTGATAAACAATCGGTCGTCCATCCCTCAAAATTTGCTGAACTCGTAGGAAAAAATTTATGGCTACACCACTGGTCTGTATAGTTGTCTCTTTTATGGTATTTAACTTTAATCTTGACTCGACCCTATAGATGTTTGGTTGGGGTTTTGTTGGGGGGGGGGGGGTAAACATATTAAGTTAAACGCTAACACAAGTTGTGTATCCAAAAACTACAAGAAACAATTATTCTAGTGGGGTGTATACTTGTTAACATAGGTTGGTATGCATACATGGTAAACTTTCAAGTTCTCTCCATTTGACATGTTTAAATTGTTAAGGTTATTACAACGTGTTGGCGTTATTAACTTAATTTATAAGAATTTTGACAATTAAAAACACGTTTAACGTAAAGTTGTTGCCGACAATGATTTATACTTTATGAAGCACGACTCATCAAATGAAATTTACTCCAAAACATAGATAAAAATAAGCACAACACAATAGTATATATTTAAAATATTATAAAACATCAAAATCGAAAAGTTACACGAGAATAAACCATAAAATTTAAGTGAGTCATAACAAACAAATGAATAAGATAGCGTATAAATGGTAGGTGTAGCTAAACTTGAGGGTGTTAACTATAAGTTGTGGCTAAGGGGTATGGCTCATTTGAGTCATTCCTTCCCATTCTTCATATCTGCATCACGTGAGCTTTTCCTTCATCATAAACCTCATCCTTCAACCCCTATATAGTTCATTCTCTCCATTATTCACAATTCCATTATTTAGTATTATAAACAAAAAAAAATGATTGGTTACTGATCCACATGAGGACGGTCAATGCCCTCATTTCACTATTGAAACAAGGAAGAAGGGGGATGTTCAGATGAGGCCATTGATGAAATGGTTTGCCACATATACCGGATAGCCTTAAGATAATTCACATTCACAAACCAAGTTAACCAACACAACTCAACTAAATCAAATTTTCCACACTCATTAAATAAATATAATTTATAATTGTTTGTGTTTTTTTATTCAAAGTGTCTATAACTATATAAAATAATTTCTTTATTAAAACAATCATAGCATGAAATATAAAATTACACTTACAAATGATACATACTACATAAGTTTTATCCAAAAAAATGTACGAACCAATATTAGTAAAAAATGTTTTTTTGAAGTAATTCTATTTTTTATAAAATTTATATCGGATCGTCCACGATAAAAAGTTAAGCGCAACTGTATATTTATAACTTTTTAAAACTTAACTATAACAAGTTATTAATAAAAATTTAAATTATTAGTGAAATTAAATATTCAAAAGAAATAAAAAAAAGTAATAAGAACAAATAGGATATTGACATGTCACATGTGGCTTTGTTTAATACTAACTAATTTGTGAACTGACTGTGGATTGGGTCGATGCATCAAACTTTTTGTGGCTTGGGATTGCAAACAATTGATTCTTATTTTTTTTAAACCCATGTGGTTAAATTCTCCAATATAGTTCACTAATGGGGCTGGTCTTAGCATTACATGAAAAAAAATTCATGTAATAGGAGGTTGTAAAGCATGTCTCAAAAATAGTATGATTCTACCATTAAATGAACACATGCATAGTATGATCCTAATCTTCAATAAATAGTAAAATCTTCCTGTAAATATATTTTCTTAATTGTTGTATATATGATATTGTTGGTTTTCATTATTTTATACACTCTCATATATTTTTGGTTATTTTCTTCTTCTTTTCCCTCTCTTCCTATCTCTAATAGCTGATTTTGTCTCAAGATCTTGGTTGGCTATTGGCCCTCTTTCCTTACATATATTCCCCCTTGTATGAAGATATTTTCATCTTCCTCTCATCTGATCACAAAAATGCATTGTACATATATATTAGGCAGACCTAGCATCCCTAGTTTCTTTCAACTAGGCAGACCTAGCTCTTTGGGCTTATCCTTCTTCGCGAGCTGCTGGGAGTCAATTTCTGGGGTAGGCTCTTCATAAAACACATTCTTGACATATGGATTAAAGGCTAGCACATCTTGGAGTTCTTGTTTGCTCGGTGTGAACTACCCATAAAGGAACTCTTGTTGGTTTCTTTGTCATCCTACTAACAACTCGTCTAAATCACACTTCAAAATGTTGTTTACTTGAAACATCCTATGCATGTTTATATTTGGTTTTGTAAGTTACATGTAATCAGATCATTGGTGGAGATGCTGAAGTTTAAAAGAGTAAAATCGTTATTTGATTTCGTGGTTATGTTGAATTTTTTTCAAAATCTATCTGCAGACCTCAATAATGAATTCTACATGAAAAGATCTAAGTGAAACTAGACATGGAATGTGGAAATATAATAGAGTCCTTAAAAAGAGTAAAGAAAAATCAAAAGGAATATAATTATTTAATGATAATGAACAAAACTACGATGGATCCATCCCAAGATGGTGGAGTGACATCGACACATCGTGCATTCGTGTCACATGGTATGCATGTGTGCCCACCCATGTTCGTAATCAAGATCCAAGAACACAGTTTTAATATGAAGTATTTGCTCGTTGATGTCCAAGTGACAACAACATGTGAGCCATTCATATGCTCTTTCACTTGGTCAAATGTTGTGGGCATTCCTTTGAATCACAAAAAGTTCGGGAGACATAAATGCCTATCACCACGTGGTTTCTTCATGATGCAAATATAAATATGAAAAATAACAAATGTTATGAAGATGTTTCACCAGCTAGTACATAAAAAATGTAACAAAAAAAATACGATACAATGAAAAAATAACAAAGATAATATTAGTTAAAAACGATACCCATTAAGATGAGCTACTTAATAGTGTCATGAATTTAGATTTGGAACGCTTTCTTCAAGTGGTTCAATAACATGATTCAATTTCCCTATTTTCAAGTTTGTTCACGTATAAAAAGAGTTAATTGCAAATATGGTTCACGTGGTGGAACCCCAAATGCAGGTTGCAACCTCATGGTGGCATTTTTGCAATTATGGCCCCTATTGTGCCACTTTTTTTTTTCCAGTTTTTGGCCCCGTCATGAACCCATCGTTTGGTTTTATGCAAAAAGACCATTCTACGCTTGCCATTGTGTTGCTAATGATAATCGACAGGGGATGACAGAGAAGATGGTGGTTACGGGGGATGACGACAAAGATGGTGGCTAGGGTTGTAAATTGTTAAACTTGGGGGGGGGGGGTTTAAATATCGACGGGGAAGGGACATGGAGCAAATAGACAGATTTGCCCCTCTACTTCACAAAACAAACTAACGGCGATCCGACGGAAAACCTAAACTGTAACAAAAGTGCCACCACATGACCATAACTGTCAAAATACCATCACGGGATTCCAACCTGCGTTTAGGATTCTACATGACCATAATTGCAATTGACTCGATACGAAAATCAAAAAGATATTTTTGTTTTCAAAAGATAAATCAAGTAGTGAGTCTTACATGGAGCATCGTGACTTGGATGGGTTCCCAACAACTGAATCACAACCATTCATTCACACCCAGGGGCCCACATCGCCGATAGTCTCCTCCTCACATTAAAATAACCTGCATGTCATAATAATAGTAATAATAATAATAATAATAATAATAAAAATAAACACTCCGTCCATCTATCCAATCAGATTTGCAACCCCTTTCTCCGTTCATCTCTTGATCCTCTGTCACGCTTCTTGTTACCTATTAAAGGCAAGAAGATTTTCAGATTCAGTTAAGTCCTTCAATTCTTTTAGTAATCGTTAATAATTTTGCTCTTGTAATATGTTCACAAACCCTAATTAATTTATGTCTTTTTTTTTTTTTTTCTCTTCAGTTAATTTGTTAGGTTTTTTTATTCAGAGTTTCGCATGTGAGCTGAGGTGAGGAAGATGACAACTAAACTACTGAATTTATTTAACTTCCATTTTTACAATTTCATGAGTTTAAGTTAGGGTTTACAATTTCATGAGTTTAATTCAGATTGAATGCTTCTTCCGTTAGGGTTTTAATCTAATCTAATATTTGTAGTATTATCTCATTGTACTTGCAACTCGGTGCTATCATATCCCAACACTATTACTGCTTGACACGATAACTAATCGTGCCATTTCTTTCATACACAAACCTGTTTAGAGCCACCATAAATACCACACATGTAGTGGAACAAAATTTCATAAAATTTTCAAGTATTACATGTTTTCAAATCTTTTAAAAAGGGCCAGGCCGGGCCGGAAGGTAGCTAACGCATATGCCATATATTTAATTCAAATATATAAACACCTCATTATTAACAGGTTAATAAGTAACTGTTTAACCTGTTTGGACACGAATTTAATATTGCATTAAGCATGTTGACCTGGTTAAGACACGAAACCTTTTGTTTAACTCCGTATCGTTTCATGTCATGTTAACATGCCGTGTTAGAAATTTCCAATCGTTTGATGATATTATGCTGTCTTCATTATTCACCATGTGCAGACAATGATAATAACCAAGCAGTACAGATGCATACACTCTGCAAGCTGTATGTGCACAAAAGGACACATAAGTGAAGATGTCATCTTCCTAATTCTGCAACATCTCAACTGGAACCCCAAAATAATCGCCACACTTTCATGTGTCTGCAAATGGTTTGATGATCTTGTGAAACGAGTCCTCTGGAAAGAGTTTTGCAGAACCCGGGCACCCAAAATGATGCAAGATCTTCAATCTAGTGGCAGCCATAGTGTAGATGGAAACTGGAGTTCACTCGCGAAGCTTCTTATCTACTGTTCGGGCTGCACTAAAGCGGGTTTGTTTAACAAGGTTCACATTCCGGGTCACTTTGCATACAGGACTCGGTTTTCTAGAACGTCTGGTAAAAGCTTTCTGTTACCGAATTGTAGAAGCGATGTGTTGTATGTGTCTGACCCGTGTGAGCATTTGGACCAAGGAGAAGAAGGGGATGTGGGTTTCTTTAGAGGGGTATTTAAGTCATTTGCCACATCGAAGGTGCGAAAGATGCTTATTAAACGTGGTGCTAAGTTTCATCCTACAGAGTTTTGCCCTTATTGTAAAGCGAAGCTGTGGAGTACGTTGCAGGCGAAGATGATCCCGCAAAGTGCCAGCTGTCGGTTGGGCGCATATGAAGATTGTATCGAGTATTACGTGTGTCTTAACGGGCATGTTCTTGGTGTTTGTACACTTTTGCCCTTGTCTGATTCGGAAGGGGGCGGTGAGTTTGATTGAAATATGTAGTTTTGTTTATGTATTTGGAAGCAAATGCGGATTCAATGTGTAATAATTTTATACGGGTCAGGTTAATAAAACAGATAAATTGGTTTTTCAACATATTTGATTATTTTCTAGTCTCTTATGTGTCACCATTTTATTATGTATTACGTTTTGTGTTTGGCATCCAAAAGGGAATGTACATGTATTGCATTGTCATTTTATTAAGTAAAGGTTCACATATTATGCGATATAATATTGTTTTTAGGCCAAGCAATTATTGTTTTAATAAATATTTGTGTATAGAATAAAAAGCTATGCTATTTCTCCTACATCACAAAAAGAAAAGTAAAAGAACTTTGAACGCAAAAATTGTGATACAGTGTAAATTAAAATGATATTATTTATGAATAAATATAGTAAAAGTATGTCATTTAAGTATGAGTTATACTCTTTTTTGCTATTTTTTAGTCAAATAGGCAATATATATATGGTCAATATAATATAGAAATTAGGTTTATTTAGTTTGTAACATCAGACCAGAAACAGAAGCTGCTCAATCCTCCTCAGTCAGTCCTTAGGACCGCCACCTGCTCGCTTCTCTGCTACCAGCCACCCTCTCGGCACTCCTCTTAGGTAGGTAATTTTAGGGCTAAAAACTACTCAATAAAATAAAATATGTCCAATTGATTGATTTTATGTAATCACATACTTAGATTGGTAATTCTATCTTGTATTTTATTGTTAGATTATGACTTTGTTATGTTCAAAACTTGAATTTTAGGGTTAATTAATTATGCAAGAATTATTGAAAATAAACCCTAACCCCATTCCCGTTGGCCACTTAAAGGTTTGATTACCAATTCGCAGCAGCTCTGCTTCACACTTGACAGCCTTCCTCCGCCTATTTGGTAAGCTTAATTTTCGTTTAAATTATGCTTGTTCCTTTATCTCTTGAAACTTGAATTAGATGTCCAAGGGTAACAACCAACATATATTATTAGCTCAACTAAGATCAAAGTTGCTGCTTCTTGTGTATTCTTTACTAATTCAAATAATGCCTCTCGTACCTTGCCTTTATTATATTCTTACTTTGTTCAAACTTCAATTTGATTCCTAGGTATTATTATATGTGCTTTTTTAACTTCACCCCCCGCCCTTTTAATTATTGTATCGTATTTTTATTATGATGTGATGAATCTTACCCCATCCGAACCGTTGAATCGACCCATAATTTTTTTAGCAGGTAAATGAACTATTTTGACGACCATGAGCCATGGGAAATCGTTCACATCCCAGACAAACCAGCCTTTCATCCTCACCAACAACCCACAGGCAACTCCTTTGACCTCTTTATTTACCATATGCATATTCATTCACAATGTAACACTTCTCTTCATTTTGAATTTGATATATTGCGCAGTTAAAGTTTATGCTGCCGTAATTGATCCTAAGCACGCCAACACTCTTATCAGGTATATATACGCATACTAGTTTATTATGCTAACCTCTATTTTTGGATTGATTTAAACTGTTTAATGTTCAGGAAGCTAAATCAGACTTTGCCATTAGAAAATCTACGCCATGTCAAGCGCGTGCGAAAGCAACAACTTGATGGAGGTTATTTTCTATCCTGTAATAATAATAAACCTACCTAGTTTATTTATTTTACTATTTAAATGTACTCTATCTCATACTATCGTGTTTTTTTTGTATGTTACCAGGATCCACTCGTTTATCAATGATCTTATGTTTGGCTGGTGAAAATGATAGCCAATTGGATGTCATACCTCAAGAGGTGGTTAACCTTATAGAATCTTATCAGTTGGAAACTTTCACTACAAACGTAAGCTTTTTTATACTATTGGTTTGTTACTTAAGAGATGTAATTTGTTATAGTCGGAAGACGAATTTTTGATATTTTTTTCTTGTTAATGTTAGGTATGCAGATATGCTCCGCTATCGAAAGAAGAATGGGTAGAACAATGTAAACTGTGGCCAACGTCTTTTCATCCAACAACCTAGTACTTCACTTTAACTCTTAACTATGTTTATCTATTTTATGTTTTATGTTCCCTTTTCGTCAGTTACAAGTTACACCACTAATTACTTAGTATGATCTAATCAAATTAAAAATAGGTTGATTGAGGTAAAGGTGTGTAAAGTTAAAAGGCCTAGCTTTTAGTTATACCTGTGAGTTTCGTCACAACATGTTAGCTATTTTACAACAGCTCTCTTAGCGTATCCTCACATAATCTATTGTTGAGTAATTAGGTGTCACAAACTGATATACACACTTTTTGGTTTAGGCAATTATTAAACTTCTCCACACTTGAAAGTTGTGAACATTTATTTCTATAATCACATTTAGAGTTTTTCTTGGATTCTGATAGGTCACCGCACTTACATAGGGGAACACATCTTTGGGTAGATGGGATGACAATCAGACAAAATTTAATAAAACAAATACAATACGAAACTTTAGGCGTCAGCCCTGAGCCCACCATGAGAGTTGAGACATACCCGAAGGGTAGACTAACCCTCGAAAATAATTAACTAATAAATGGCACTAGGATTCGGCCCCAAAAAATCGTAACTTGAGCCATACAGAATAAGGAATGAAACTCAGCAAAATATTTCCTAGGATACAATTGAACCACATGCGGTCCAACTGACCATACCAAACCATACACCTTCACAAACTGAAATTGGGCTCATAGGGCCAAATGGGAACACAATACAATCCATTATGCTTCATACAATACCTATGCATATACACTTATTACACTAAGAATACAAATAATAAAACTCTAAGTTACTCAACATTCATACTATGTTTACAACATACAAATATATTATCAATAACACCATTGTTGCACAATAGTTCTCTTGTAACACCATTATCCGACTGCCCATCGTGATCTTGGTTGGCATTGACTTTTTCCTTTGTGTTGACTTATTGACCAGTGTTAACGTTTTCTTATGTTGACCAATATCCCAATTTTGATACCCTACACCAATCCAAATGCATTTGACCTTTGAATTCAATAGATTTATTCATGCTGTTATCCAAATCATTATTTTCAACATAAATAAGATGAATAGAAACTTTTATACCTTTTTCCTGCTGATACTTGACCTCCAATTTCCAGAAGTTGACCCAAACTAGACCATAAATCCAGCTGTAGATAACAAATTCTAGCCACCAGCAACTTAGTGTTCTCGTAGTAACCTAGTGTTCTGTAATGAACCTCTATATATTAGTATGTGTGTGTGTTTGTATAATATTTAAGGCTGTATTCTTATTCTGCAGCAACATCAACGGAATCACTGGGTTTTCAAAGGAGGAATCACACTCTGTCTGCACATTCATGAAGCTAGCACTAGATATAGCAAAAACCGAACGCCAGGTAAATTTACAAGTTCTAAATTTTAATAATATTAATATTTTAAAAATTTTGTATTAACGGTGAAAACCGTGCAGATTGTGAATGCTGCGGTTATTGTTGACCCGTCAACCAACGAGGTTATTGCTCGCGCACGCGATCAGGTCAATTTTTGTAGTCGTCCCATAAATCATGAAGTCACTAAAAATCATGACAATATGCTTTTAAATTCTTCAGTGACAAAAGAACCCAAATTGTTGTATGATGGGGTTTCTTGTTTAAACCCTTGGTTATGGTCGAGTCAGCAGCCATGTGACAGCTGGCATCCATTAAGGCATGCTGCCATTGTAGCGATTGAAGATTCTGCAGCCAGAGATAGGAATCTTTTTTCTGGTGGTCGAAATAATTGTTTTGAAATTGATCGTGTGGGGCCTGCTTTAACGTCTCCTTCAAAGAAACAAAAAACCGAATCCATGCATGTAAGCTTCTTGTTTTTCGTTTCTTGTTTCTATTGGATTTGGTTATAAGTAGGGGTGTAAACGAACCAGACCAAACAAGATCTTGTTCATGTTCGTTTGTTAAGCATTTTCGGACAAGCGGACGGTTCACGAACACGTAACCAGACGGGATACTTGTTTGTGTTCGTTCATTAATGATTTTTTTTGTTCTCGTTTATGTTCTAGTATGAAAACTAAGTGATAAACCCATAAACATTAAAAGTATAAAAATTTGAAATGTTAGGATAATAAACTAACATGTACAAGTTATAAAGTATAAAAAACCTTTAATGACCAAAGGTAAAAAAAACCCGAACATGAACAGACATAAACGAATGAACAATTAACGAACGTAAATGAATGAAATAAACGACCAAATTACCAAACGTTCACAAACGCAAGTGAACAAATGGGACGTCTCTTCATGTTTGTTCGGTAATTAATCTAATTAATTCTGTGTTCATGTTCATTCACTTATTAAAAAAACGTAAACGAACTTTTTGTCAAACAGTCCGCTGAATGTCCAGCTTGTTTACAGCGTTTTATGTATGTGGTAAAGTGGGCTTTGCTTAGTAGGTTAGGTAACGGGAGCGCTGTTAAGCTTTAGTTTTGTTTCAAGCGATAATTATCCAATATCCCAAGTTTGAACATGTGGGAAGTCAAAGCTCAGTATTTGTGAAACCTGAATATTCACATCTAAATTTGTGTATTTTTTTTAGGTAAATGATCATGAAGAACTCAACTCGCACACAAATGGCTGCAACCTTGAATTATCGAGACCATATTTATGTACTGGCTATGATATTTATCTTATTTGGGAACCTTGTGCAATGTAAGTTTTTTAACTGCCATTTGTGCCACATTTCCTCATTTTGTGTTGACCACATAGATAATTAGTTTGACTTATTTTTTGAAACTTATGTTGGTTTTGTGTTTCTTTATGGCAGGTGTGCAATGGCACTCGTTCATCAAAGAATTAAGCGTATATTCTACGCTTTCCCGAATGAAAAAGCTGGCGCACTTGGAAGTGTTCATAGATTACAAGGGGAGAAAAGTTTGAATCATCATTATGCTGTATTCCAAGTTTTATTACCACAGGAATCCCTTAACGGAGGTGTAATGCCCTTGATCGCTTCAAAAAGTGATCAAACCAAAAATCCATCAAATGTGCCAAATGGTACGGGCCCTTAAGATTTATGATATATGGCTTGCCTCATTGCGACAATGGCATGTACTGTTCGGTGAGGGCAGAGTGGAGAGCTGAAGATCACCTAAATATACATGATGATGAGTGGAGGTTAATTTAATTTTAGAAAGTCAAGTCTTTGTTGAGGGTATACTTAATTTTATCGTGTCAAAACAATTTCATACATATACCCATTAATGCTATAGTTGTGTCTCAGCTTCTACTTGTGTATCATTATCAAATGAATTAAGCCCCCCCCCCCCCCCCCCCACCAACACACACACACACACCAAATAAATATGTTAGACATAATTTCAAAATAGATACATACGTTAGTGAGTGAGACGATGTGCGTCTCCCATCTATCAAACTATCATCTTCCAACTACCTTCTGAGCATCATTACCGATGGAAAGGCCACGGCCTCAAGTCCTCAACCCTCTTTTTGCTACCTGAAAGAATATGATCAAGTTATTGTTGATGGTCTTTATCAAAAGGGGCCATAGCAGAGGTAATCGACCTCACTTTCACTTGACATGTGTGGCAATCCCTTGAGGCTGCTTATCGTTTGTTGGAGCATGTGCATACTCTTCATGACATCTTTCGTCAATTGTAAACGGGTTCTATGTGTCTGAATATGGTCTGCAGTATAAATTCAACTAATATCAACTCGCAACCATTAGCCACCCCGTGACTTACAATGACAAATGTCATTGGTTCTTATGTGGTCTTGGCTCGGCTTTTGAAGCATTCTCCATTTCTCATTGTGCCCTTCCTCTTCCAACTTTTGAGACCTTGTGTCCAAAGCAGAAAACCATGAACTTTTTATACAGACTATTCATGTTTCTTCATACCCACAGGCTTCCTTTGTCGAGCCTCGACCATAGGCTTCTCTTGAAACTTTCGCGGGTCTAACTACTCAAGGGGACAGTCACGTGGGTGTGCCTCGGTTGTGGTCGTGGTCATAGACCACCCCATTATTTGCTATGCAAGAAAGGGCACTATGCCACTTCTTGTCCAAGTCATCCATCCATGTTTGCCCAACATGCCCCTCCACTTGATACAAACCTTGCAAAAACCTTTCAAGCTTGGTTTCACATTACCGAAAATTATCCGGATTGGCATGTTGATGAAGGCGCAACCCTTGTATGACACCTAATCCGGATGACATTTATGCTCCCTACACTAATTCGGGTAACGCTTATGTTATTTTTGGAAATGGCAGTCTTTACCCATCTTCAAAATCGAGCACACTTCTATCAACAACAACTACCCATTACAACATGCTCTTGTGGTCTCTCACCTTACCAAAAGCCTACTTTCTATAAGCAGACTCACAAATGACTTGTGTGTTGATGTGTTATTGTCTAATACATACTTTAACATTTAGGATCGAAAAACAAATTAAGTGCTAGCACAAGGAACATATGAAAATGGTTTCTATATTCTTCAGGAAGAACAAAGAACATTTGTGGCCTCTATCTCATCACACAATTTTGATGTTCTTTTTAAATTGCATAAAAATTGTAATGTATGTGTTACTTATATAATTATCTGAACCGGGACTTTGTTCGTCTAGCTGATTATGAAAAACACATTGTTTACCGTTTGATTTAAGTCACAAACGTTCATGTTTTAGATCTAATTTATTGTGATACTGGAGGACTTCACATATTACTTCTTTGTATGGATAGTGGCTTAGTGGTACTATGCTATATTTATTGATGACTATTCTTGGTACACATGTTTCTACCATCTAAAAACCAAGTTTGAATTTTTCAATACATTGATGGTTTTCCTTAGCTTTTGTGTAATACTAATTTTCATGCAAAGATAAGGTTTTTCAAACTAGATAATAAGTTAAGTTGTGGATTGATGGTTTTCTTAACTCTTGTGAAAACTAATTTTCATACAAAGTCAAGGTTTTCAAAGTATATAATGAGTTGAGGAGACGAAAAAGTTGTGGAGGGGGATGCTGCGGGTCATTTGCCAGAGACGAAGAAGTTGTGAGTGTCTTGGGGGGTGGGGGTGGGGTCTACAACTTTAGTGTATGTACTGGTTTGTTTATATTAGTCATTTATTATTAATAGTTAACAACTAAGCTTAATGTCCATTCAATTTAGGTATCAACAATGTTACGTTTTAACAAGCTATTAGATTAAATGTGTAATTTCTCTACAGTGGAGGCCAAAACCAAAATTAGTGTAAACCATAAAAACCATCAAAATAATTAACTCTAATTATGGCAATTAATTATTAAAAAAACAAATTAAAAATTTAGATTCATGTATCGATTTCTTAAGACATTTTATACCATATCCTGCCACAAAACAATTAAATTCCTTGTAATTATAAAATTCAAAAACGATCTATCAAAGATCCAAACAAAGACACTCGAATTTAGAGAAACAACACCGGCCCAATTAATAACTTAGCAACAAAATCGTAGCGAATGTTTCCGATTGTAACAACAAAATACCCAAAAAAAAATATATTTTAGTTTTGATGAAAACCCTAAATAAGCCTAATAACTAAACAATACAAGAAAGAAATAAAAATTAAGAATTAAAAATTTCATTACTTAATCAAGTGTACGTAATATACAACACAAATCTAATCGATTTATAACTCTAATAAATAATTATAAATATTATTATGATTCAAATAAATAATATGATACATATCTATAACAAAAATAAAATTACTTGTCAATATAAATAAACTCCAACGATCTATCCTTTGTCTAGACACTCCCAACCCAAGTTTTTAGAGAGGTTTGTTGTTGACAATCTTTTTTTCTTCTTCATCTTCTTCTTTAAAATACCTTAATAATAACTTATCTCACACACACACACACACACACACACAGACAATCGGATCAAATCAAATTGATAACATAACGATGGCTACCACCATCAAACCACACCGATCGCCTGAACAAATCGAGGACATAATCCTCCGCAAAATCCTTCTGGTAACCCTAACCGATTCCATGACCAACGACTCCAGGCTCGTTTACTTGGAGATGACGGCAGCTGAGATCCTCAGCGAAGGCGGTGAACTCAGGCTCAACAAAGACGTTATCGAACGAGTCCTCGTCGATCGTCTATCAGGTACTAATATTAATAATATTAATGCTGAACCACCCTTTCAATACCTAATCGGAATATACCGTCGTGCGAATGACGAGTTGAAGAAGATTGCTAATATGAAGGATAAGTCAGTTAGGGCTCAGATGGAGCTTGTTGTCAATCAGGTCAAGAAACTATCTGTTTCCTATTGTAAGATTCATTTAACTAATCCCGATATGTTCCCCGATGCCGAGAGGAGTAAGTCCAACGTTTCGCCTTTGCTGCCTTTGGTTTTCGCCGAGGTGTCAAGCTCGGTTGATGCCTTTGGTGGTGGTACTAGTAGTGCCGGTGTTTCGTGTCCTGGTTTTTTAGATGATTTGTTTAGGGATTATGAGGATTATGAGTCGGTGGAGCCGATATTGAAGCAGTTGTATGAGGATTTGAGAGGGATTGTGTTGAAGTGTTCTGTGCTTGGGAACTTTCAGCAGCCGTTGCGGGCGCTGATGTATTTAATAAGCTTTCCGGTTGGTGCTCGGGCGTTGGTGAATCATCCATGGTGGATTCCGAAAGGTGCGTATTTGAATGGGAGGGTGATTGAGATGACCAGCATTTTGGGACCGTTTTTTCATGTTAGTGCGCTTCCGGATCAGAGTATTTTCAAGGGGCAGCCTGATGTTGGGTGAGTTTTGAGCTTTTTTGTGAGTTTTTTTTTGGATTTGTTTTTGTGAAAGTTTGTGTCTTTTGATTTGCAGTGAACAGTGCTTTTCGGAATCGTCAACGCGAAGGCCTGCGGATCTTTTATCTTCGTTCACTACGATTAAAACTGTTATGAATAACTTATATGATGGTTTGGCTGAAGTTCTTAGGTCCCTTCTTAAGAACACAAGCACACGAGAGAATGTGCTGCAGTATATTGCAGAAGTGATTAACAAAAATGCATCGCGGGCTCATATACAGGTTAATATTTTGTGAGAGTGACAGTTTATATACATAGAGAGTGATGGTTTTTTTTTATTGTTGAATAATTTGCAACTGATGATAGGTTGATCCAATATCATCTGCAAGTTCGGGCATGTTTGTGAATCTTAGTGCTGTTATGCTTCGACTGTGTGAGCCTTTCTTGGATGCAAATTCAACAAAGAAAGATAAAATTGATCCTAAATATGTGTTTTCTGGATCTCGTTTGGATTTCAAGTAAGATACTTTATTGAATATAAATTATGTTCATAATATTATTTTGACTGTGAATCTGAACTTGATACAGAGAATTGACTGCCCTTCATGCATCTTCTGAGGAAGTTACTGAATGGTTGAATAAAAATAATCCAACCAACACTAGTGATTCCCAAGAAACAAGTTCAAGTCAACGTCAATCAGCAAGTTACTCATTTATTTGTGAATGCTTCTTTATGACTGCACGGGTTCTTAATTTAGGATTGCTGGAAGCCTTTTCAGACTTCAAGCATCTTGCGCAAGTAATATGCACTACAAGTAGGCCTTTAAACGAGCAGAACGTTCGGTGAACAGCTCGTGAACCGTTTGGCTGGAAGTTCGTTCATTTAATAAACGAACGGACATGAGCACAATTTTTTGTTCATTAGGTTAAACAGACAAAAAAACACGAACACATGTCCCTTTTGTTCATTTATGTTTGTTAATGAAAGTTCATTTGAATTTTTGTTTTAAGCGCTTACGTTCATTTGTGTTCGTTAGTTTGCGATCGCTTTAATGTATTCATCTAAGTTTTTGACTCGTTAAAACTTAGCATACCTATAAAAACTTTTTAAGCCCAACACATTGTTCTTCACATTACTTTTAAGAATTTTAACCCTGTTATGCTTGTTCATCTTTGTTCAGTTATGTTCGTTCATTTAAGTTCTTGAACCATTAGTTTATACTGATGTTCAATTTTCTTAACGAACTCGAACAAGAACACCCGTTCATTTAACTGCTCGTGTTCGATCAAAGTTTAATAAACTCGTTTGTTTCATTTTACAAACCTAATTGTGTTACTTATGATTATTTGCAGGACATTTCAAGATATGAGGATAATCTGGCAACCTTAAAAACCATGCAAGAACAAACACCCTCACCTCGACTGGCCCAGGAAGTCGCTCGACTGGAGAAAGAAATCGAGTCATTCACACAGGAAAAACTATGTTATGAAGCTCAGATACTGAGGGTAAAATTGTCTTTTCACATGTTTACGTGACCAAATCCTTTTTAAACAAATATATTGCATCTATACTCTGTTTCTGTATTTTAGGATGGAGGACTTCTTCAACAAGCACTATCTTTCTATCAGTTAATGGTAGTTTGGTTGGTAGATCGTATTGGCGGTTTCAAAATGCCTTTATCACAACCTTGCCCTATGGAATTTGCATGTATGCCTGAACATTTTGTGGAAGATGCAATGGAATTGCTTATCTTTGCTTCTCGAATTCCACGCGCGTTAGATGGCGTGAAGCTGGTAAAAAAGATTTTTACACAACGGTTTGACTGTTACTGTTATTGTTATTTCTTTATAGTTTTATGCCATTATTTTGTAGGATGATTTTATGAACTTCATTATCATGTTTATGGCAAGTCCTGAGTATATTAGAAATCCCTATTTAAGAGCAAAAATGGTTGAAGTATTAAATTGCTGGATGCCACGTAGGAGGTACTTTATATGATTTATATTATATCGTCTTTTGTTTTGAATATGATCAAATTTGGAACTGCAGTTTTTTTATACTTTTTTTGTCTGCAGTGACCCATCATCTGCCACAAGTACACTTTTTGAGGGGCACCAATTATCTATCCAGTATCTTGTGAGAAATCTTTTGAAACTTTATGTTGATATCGAGTTCACGGGCTCACACACTCAGGTGATTGTTTCTGAAATTTAGTTTTAGGGCGCATAACATACTGTTGGGCCTCTAAACAAGAGTGTTCGTGTTCGTTCGTTGAACCTTTACCTAACAAACAATCGAAAATGAACGTGTTCGTTCATTTGTTTGTTAGTAGTATAAAGGAACAATCACTGAAGATAGACAAACAAACGAACATAACTGAAGATAGACGAACAATCATAAATGAACCTAACTGAACAAACATCAGTTTAAAGTAAATGTGAACATAAATCTGTTGAGCTAAAAGTTAATGAGATTTTACTAAATTGTAATTGCTGATATTTTAATTTCATAAAACTAGACTAAGTTCTAATGGGTCTAAGAAAATTTGAGTGAATATAATAAACAAGTGAACTTAAACAAACGTAAATAACGAACAAAAACAGATGAACATAAACGAATTAAGTGAACGAACTTAAACGAACATTCAAGAACACAAATGAAAGAACGAGACACGTGGTCATGCTCTTTGTTTAACTAAATGACAAAAAAAGGTTCATGTTCGTTTGCCAAATAAATGAACATAAGCTAATTTCTAGCCGAACGCTTCACTGAACTTTTGGTTTGTTAGGCATATATGCTGTCTTGTTCCGTCAAACTATCAATATTTGATTATTTGACTGACGTTTGACTTTTGTGTAGTTTTATGACAAATTTAACATCCGACATAACATTGCCGAGCTTCTAGAATATCTTTGGCAGGTTCCTGTACACCAGAATGCTTGGAAACAGGTAATTTGAAGTTTCAGTCACTTTTTAACAACTTTAGTTACAGTTAATATAAATTGTTTGGTAAGTTGAAGTTTCAATTATATTTGGTCTCAGATTGCGAAAGAAGAGGAAAAGGGTGTTTACTTGAACTTTTTGAACTTCTTAATAAACGACAGTATCTTTCTTCTTGATGAAAGTCTTAACAAGATTCTCGAACATAAAGAACTGGAGGCCGAGATGTCTAACACGGTTGAATGGGAACAAAGGCCTGCACAAGAGAGGCAGGAGAGAACTAGACTTTTCCACTCTCAAGAAAATGTTCGTTTTTATATCTACACTTTCAAATATAATATAATATAGTGACATCTGGTGCTGGGATAAATCAACGTCAAGGGCATTTAATTCCCTTTAACTCTTTTCATTGCCTACTTTTACAAACGTAAATAGTTTTCTAATACGGGTTTTGTTTTTCTAAACTACATAAAATCGAGCATTTTTTAATCTCTAAGTCGGGTATGTATATTTTTCCCAGTATTGTGCTGTTTTTCATGTAACTGTTGTTTTCCATTATAGCAAGCATTGTCCTGATTTACCATTTATAATTTTGTTGGTACAATTATAATTGTAAAACAGCCCAATGTTCACTATAATTGTAAAACAACACATATGGTAAAACGACTCAATTTTCAAACATTTATATGGTAAAACAGCACAATGACATTTTTTTTAAATATAGCAATACTGTACTCACATTAAAGACAAGATATGGTCGATTTTATGGTGTAATTTTTGTTAAAAGTTAACAGCGTATGAAAAAATTATTTACGTTTAATACAAGTGGGGAAATTTTTGTTTAAAATCAACAATTATGGCTTTCCCAAATATGCCCCTCCAACACTTTGATCTTGTTCATTGATTATTTTTAATCAGTGATTAATAGTCTTTCCTAGGAAATCTAGGCTTTGTATTTGAACCTCCATCTATATTATATACACACACATACATATATATCATGTATATTTGTTTATGAATACTTATTAAGGAAATTGGGTTGCTTTGTATATAGATGATCAGGGTCGACATGAAGTTGGCCATGGAAGATGTGAGCATGCTGGCTTTCACCACTGAGCAAATTACAGCTCCTTTTTTGCTACCCGAAATGGTATCTTTTTATCTCCAGCACACAATGGTATCAAATGTGTTTCTTTTTATTTTAAATGTGGTTGCTTCTTTTTGCAGGTTGAAAGAGTTGCCAGCATGTTAAATTACTTCCTGTTACAACTCGTGGGCCCACAAAGAAAATCTTTAAGCTTGAAGGATCCTGAAAAATACGAGTTTCGCCCAAAACAGTTGCTAAAGCAGGTTTGCTTTATTACTATTATTATTATTATTGTTGTTGTTGCAATATTGCTTGTTGCTTATTGTCCTTTAAAGCATATGATGTCTAATTATTTCTTATGTTGAAGATTGTGAACATATATGTTCATCTGGCAAGGGGTGATCACGAGAATATTTTCCCATCTGCCATTACAAAGGATGGTCGGTCTTATAATGATCAGGTGCGTTTTAAAGATATTTATGTTTTCATATTTGTGGAACAACGGCCCACTCTGTTTCTTTATAATAATTATGATTCATGTGCAGTTATTCACAGAAGCTGCAAATGTTCTTAGAAGAATAGGTGAAGATCCAAGAGTCATACAGGCGTTTGAAGATCTTGGTAGAAAGGCTAAAGCTGCAGCTTCTGAAGCCATGGATGCTGAAGCTATTCTTGGAGACATTCCAGATGAATTCCTTGATCCAATCCAGGTACACACACACACACACACACACACACACACACACACACACACACACATACACAGATGTCTTAGATGTAACAAGCTTTATGAATGTTGAAATTGCAGTACACTCTAATGAAAGATCCAGTTATCTTACCATCTTCAAGAATCATAGTGGACCGGCCAGTGATTCAGAGGCATCTTTTAAGTGACGCGGTAAATCTTTAATCTTTAAACATGTTGTAATTGATTGTAACATTTTTCTTAATGATTTTGTTAAATTGCAGACGGATCCGTTCAATCGTTCACATCTTACACCGGACATGCTTATTCCAGACACTGAGTTGAAGCAGAGAATTGAAGAATTTGTGAAGTCACAACAAAGGAAGCAACATGGTGATGATATGGATATGCAAAGCAATTTTAAGTCTTCGATCCAGTCACCAGATGGTACCGGGCCTTTGATTGGTTAGAGTTTACTTGTAGACAGTAATTTCTTGTATTTATTAGCATCAAGGTTTTGGTACTAAAACATGGGTTGAAAGAGTTGCAATCATAAGTTTCAACATGCTAAGAATGGTGTACAATTTGACAGATGTGTTTATTAAAAGTTTGGATACAGTTGCTTTGCATACTCATGTAAAATGCTGGTTGAACTCCTACTATGCCCTCTGCAAGCAACATTTGCTTCTTTCACATGTACTGGTAGTTGATTCTAGCAGTTTGACAAAAGGCTGGATCTGTTACACTCAAAACTGTGAGCGGAACTGATTTCGATGTTAAGTGAATCATATTAATTTAGGCAATACTAAATTATATATGGGTTTGTTTGAGTTACCTCAAATTAGTCATCGAGTCAAATGAGGCTGTCTTGAGTTAGTTGGTGGGTCAAAACGGGAAACTATTTAAAACTTTGCTCTAAATAAATGGGTTGGCACCACCATGACCATTAATTGTCATAACTTGTGGCCACTGTCACGACAACCCCCCCCCCCCCCCCCACACCCCCCAACACACACACTTTTGTTGTTGCCATGTGCCGTAGTTGCCACCACAGGGCAACACCATCCATCTAAAATGAGCTGTTTTAGGTAAAAAGAACACCAAACGAGTCATTTTAAAAAGAAAATAAAGTACGCATCCACCCCACCCTTAGGTTAGTTTTAGATATTTTAACACGGTGATGGGATGGGTGGATGATAGTGGGGACGAGGTGAGGTGACAGCGGGGACGGGGATGGGATTGGTGTTGAAGCTACATACGCATACTTTCAGCTATTACTTTCTAACTATTTTACGTGAATATCTTTTACGTACACAAGAACTTTTATTGATCACCTTCAATTCAGATGAATCAAAAATGACCGGTTACATGATTAACATATGCTACTCAATTTGACAATTTTGTGTAGTACAGTACATTGGTTGGGGAGATTAAAGAAACATGTAAAATGAGATATAATATCTCATTCAGTCAAACTGTTAGCAAGGTATAATGCATCAATACATACATTCTGCAACATCACAATTTACATATTTGACTCAAAAGTGCAGGCTAGAAATTACCAAACTTTCTTCTGACCCATAAGCCCAAGAACCTCTTCCCAAAGCCCAACACTTCCCACAGTTGCAAGCCCAACTACGTCCGGACTACAAGCGGCAACGGACCAATAGCCGGCCCGAATCTCATCTCTCAGTTGTTCTTTCTCCCACCCACAATACCCATCAAAGAACCTAAAGTCATCCACACTTACCACATTCCTCTTAACCATCTCAACACCACACCCTACACTCTCTTTGGTCCCATAATACAAACCATTCATTACTTCATCAAACACGCCACTATTCCTTACCCCTTCACCCCCTCTCACCAAAAACAACCCTTCCTCAAGGGGCCCGCCAAAGAGCAACGGCCGGTCAGCAAACGTCCCCGGCATGTCTAGTGCGGTTGACCTTGTCTCTTTGATCGACATTAGCGAAGGTCGGTTGAGTATGATACCAGTTGGGCCCACTGGGCCCGTTGATAGCAGAAGGACCACTGTCCTTTCAAATATGTGGACCCCATCTAATTTCTCGGTTGCTATCAGTAAGCAACCTTTTTCGGGCTCATGTATGGCATGGGCCCATTTGGAACCAATTGAGACAGATGGTGATTGGTTCACCATGCAGTTTGGATCGATGGCCAGAGAATATTCTTGTGAGCTTAATGCTTGTTCTCCGGCCACCAATCTTGCTCTGAATGACCGCCAATCGGCATCAAGAAACATGTTTTCTTCGTCTCTGGATGATGGAGATGGTGAATTTGATTGAGATTGACAGCCTATATGATAAAACAAAGTAATCAGAAATTTAATTACTTGTGCATGTGTCAGTGAAAGCAGTCTCTTTAACGTGCTAAACGTGAGAATCAAATAGAGTAATTATATATACAATAGAGTAATTATATATACAAGAAGAGTATAACACATACAAGTGAGAATCATTTGTACGTTAACCTTCCCCTATATGTATGTGTGTGTGTGTGTGTATATATATATATATAAATTATCACAACCCAAATCATAACCAAGTAAACCAATTTCAATTTAATTGTTTAAATCCGACAAAAAACCTTTTTTTTTTTTTTACTTAAAAGAACCCATTTTTTTTCACCTCCAACTAGCTACGATTATTGGAAACGACCCTGTCTTGTCTAGGATAAAGGACTGGAAATGATTGCTCTAATGCAACCCTTTCCAAAACCTATCCATAACTTTACTATAACAGTGAATATTTATTTGTTTTTATCAAAAACATAAGTTGTTGCTAAAAACATACTATTCCCACAAAAATTTGAAAAGAAAACTTACATGTGTTGGTTTTCTTGAACTGAAAGTTGGAAGATGATCTCTTGGGTTGCAAAAAGATTCTTGCTTTGATGGATGGGAATGGGATGACAGCTTCCATTGATTTAGTGAATGAATTTGAAGAAAGACAGCAAGCCTCCATTGTTGTTGTTGATTCTTGTAACAAAAAATATGATAGATCAATGCAAGATGATTAAAGGTTTGATCTTGAGTCCTATATATATAAATGATTAGCAGGATGAATGTGCACCACATGCTTCATTTCAACCCTATCCTATACAGGTAGGATTCCCTTTTTTACAAATTCTCAGTATGGGCCACTGGATAATCTTGTACACGTCAGATGACTCGGCCAATAAGAGGGCTACACGTGGTCTTGTAAGTAGTTGAAGCAAACTGGCAAACAACTTTAGCACTTTTACGGAGGACGTGCCATTTTCCTAGCCATTTAGTTGTGCTGTGTTTTTTGGAATATTATCCACAATTAGAAATGATAAGCAGCTGTCAAACACTTTACTAAAGATCAATGAGAAAAAGTTCCATCTGTGCATTGACGTATTGTACGATACATGTAAGGATTGCATAGTAGAGTTTTTGAAATTCAGTTTTCGGTTATAATCAAATTGAAAATCGAATTTTGTCTTGGTTTTTAACACCCTATCGACACCTATTCTTTATGTATAAACAAGACTCACGATTTCAATCAAGCATATCATCAAACACCTTAAATACATAATTAGAGGTCGTGTCTTGAAACATCGGATAAGGTTGTTGCTTTATTTATGACTTAGAGTTCACGGGTTCAAGCATTGGAAACAACCTCATGTAAAAGAAATTGCAGGGTAAGGCTGCGTACATCATATAGCGCATCGATCTAGTCCCTCCCCGAACCTTGCGCAAACACGAGAGGCTAGTGCATTACTCTTAAATGCATAGTTAATTCTATGTGAATCAATATTTCTCCCTTATTCAACTCATATATATGAATCTAGTATGCTTCGATTTGTGAATATTACTCACACCAAAAGTCAAGAATAATCAACTTTCAAGAAGCATAATATAAGGACTCACATTACACCGATCTCGGCTATGCATGTTTTGACTTATAAGAGTTTGAACTTGGGTCGTTTAAATTAAATACCCCACTCACAACTATGGGTGTAAATAAGCCAAGCTCGATTCTTATTAATTAATTTACAAACAATTTTAACTTTTATAAATAAACGAATGTTCCAGTGGTTGATTTGGTTCCGGATTTGTTTGTTTGGCTAGGCTACCAAACCCCACAGTGACAGTAGTTTAGATCCCATAAGGGAAAATCAGTGGTGCTGTGTTAGTTAATTTGCAATGGAAGCTACGTTACTACTAAGAGTAAGATCCCCCTTTACTCCAACCTTCATCTCCTCCGTCAAATTCAATGCTACACCACCATTACCATTACCATTACCATTACCATTCATGTGGAGGAAGAATAATTGCAAGCTGCAGATGATGCCTAACTCACCTTTCACTCTTCAGGCATCCGCTACTTCTTCATTCGGGTAGTTTTTAAATATATATTCTTTATCAACTATTAACAGGAATCATTTTCAGTTTTATCTGATTTCGGCCATTTTACAAATTTCAAAATTAGGGTTATCATTTTCAATTCAATCCCAATCCCAATCCCAATGGCAATGTTATGACTTCAACATCAACCATCAATGATTGGCTTTTGCAATTCAAAAAACTTGCCTTCTGTTTCTTTCGCTCTAAACATTACCAACATACATGCTTTTTTATAAAAAGCTAAAAAATTCCCCTATTGTATTTCAAAAAATAATAAAGCACTTTCTAGTTTAAAATAAAAAAAATTAAGCTGATTATGAACTCATTTGACCATTAAAGTTGTCAAACTTTGACTTTCTTTACAAAGCGTGACTCATTTGGATGACAAGTGGATCATGTTCCATTCGAACAAGCTTAATCAATCCACATCGCCGTTTTCATCCGTTTGCTTATGAACGGGTCGATTTGTGTTTGTGTTGCGTACCAAAACTAAACAACTTTTGACTCATTTTATTGAAGCTCTTGCTTATTATCTCACTTACTTTTTTTGCAGATCAAAGAACGAGATTAGAGTGGACGAGAGTGAGATCTACACTCTTGATGGCATTAGAAGCTCTTTAATTAGGCAGGAAGATAGCATTATATTCAGTCTTTTGGAACGCGCTCAGTATTGTTACAATGAGGACGCGTATGATCCCGATGCTTTCTTCATGGATGGCTTTCAAGGTTCTTTAGTTGAGTTCATGGTCAAAGAATCCGAAAAGGTCTATGCTCAGGTAATTCAAACTTCAAATCACAGAGTAACATTACCATTATGTAAATAATAAATATATATCAGTTATTCAGCATAAATATAAGTTACATAACAAATCTTTATTAATAGGTTGGAAGATACAAGAGTCCTGATGAGCATCCGTTTTTCCCAAATGAGTTGCCTGAACCTATGTTACCGCCTTTGCAGTACCCAAAAGTAATGATGGTTATATAATTGGTTTATTGTTTAGTTTAGGTAAGGTATGTAGTTAAATTTCTGAATTTTTTCTTATATTTTATTTATGTTGTTATTAATAGGTGTTGCATTCTTGTGCTAATGATATCAATATTAACCACAAAATTTGGGATATATACTTTAAAGACCTTATTCCTAGGTTAGTAAAAGAAGGAAATGATGGAAATTGTGGATCAGCAGCGACGTGTGACTCAAACTGCTTGCAGGTACACGCTTTAAAGGATGCAGTAACAACTATATTTTTGTTTATAATTGGGCCAGTTTTATATTATTGCCAGCAGTAATTGTTAAAGGATGCAGCAACAATTATTTATCTTAACGAGCTAAAATGTTGAGCTCAAGCCCGGCTCGTGAAAATCTAGAGCCAGCTAGTGGCTCATTGTCTAGAGCAGCTCATTAATTTAAAAAAAAGTTAATTTTATATTTCTACATGTATTGATATGTATAAATAGAAGAAACACATAATTAATAATTTGCAAACTTAATGATGTATACATGTTAAAATTTGGGTTATAGTTTCTATATATAAATTAAAATTTGAGCTTAAATTAAAACCAACCAACAAGCAAGTTAAATCAGCCTAATGAGCGAGCCAACGAGCAGAGCTTACATTGGCTTGGGCTCAGCTCGTTTACAAACGAGCAGATTCGAGCAAGCCACAAGCTTGTAAAAGAGCTCTAAAATCAACCCATTATTTCATCATTGCACCCCTACCTACACACATTTGTATTATACAGTCCATTTTCTAAAGTAACTGCATTATGCATGTATGATAAGATTGTAGAGGTGACAAAATGGGCAGGTCATGATATCCCAAAACACTTAAAATAAATATAGGGCACTAATCATGTGTTTTTAGTTTCTGCTTATTATATTCGCTAAATGAGTTGTGCTACATTTATGTAGGCCCTATCTAAAAGAATCCACTATGGCAAGTTTGTAGCCGAAGCCAAATTCCGAGCCTCACCTGCTGATTATGAAGCTGCCATTAAAGCACAAGTAAGAACCATTCTCTTATGTACGATACCATTTCAGTTTTTTAAGGGGTATAATAGTAATTGCACTTGCAGGACCGGGAAAAACTGATGAGTTTGTTGACGTACCCGGCTGTGGAAGATGCAATTAAGAATAGAGTGGAAACTAAAACCAAGACTTTTGGGCAAGTAGTGATGGTCGGGTTTGGGGAAGATGTGACGGAACAGGTGTACAAAATAAACCCGAGCTTGGTTGCTGATGTTTATGGGGAGTGGATCATGCCGTTGACCAAGGAAGTACAGGTTGACTACTTGTTAAGAAGACTTGATTGATTTTGTAGGAAATGAGTAAAATGACTAATTTTGGAACAATTATTGATAATAATTGGTTTTGTAGTGAAAACGGTTTTCTTATATGTTGGAGTATGTGTGTTTTAAATTGAAGAAGATTCTTTTAAATGCTTGAGCGTGTCGATCACTCCATACTTCTGTCGATTGTCTGTCGCTATGAAATGCACTATTGGTGATGTTTAGGTCTAGACAACAATGTTAGAGAAAATAGTAGAAAAGTATCTTCCCTAACCCTGGACGCAATGCAAATAATTATGTAGTTAATTAATTTTGGTTTTGCGCTGTACTATGTGAAAGTTTTGCAACGAACCAAACCAGGTTCAAGAACGCTGTGTGTTTTTCTAATTTGTCAGGATACCAATTTGAACAGAAGCATTAAACATATATGTGGTTAGCTAATAAAAAATGAACATTTTTTTACAAAGGGGACAAGTTAACTTGGATCATCCGGTATACCAGGCCTGCAAGAGGCTTTCAGTCCCATGCGTGGAACGGGGGCACCGGGTCATCATTAACTTACAAACCGGTCTTTGTTTTTGGCACTTTGAACCATATCGTATCCGCCATCGACTAACTAACCTCAAAGTGGAGGGATATGAAGCCGAATGTGTAGATGTTTAGCGACATCTACAACATTCAACAAAAAAGTGATGAAAGGGACTCCAATATTTTAACGGCGGCCAATAGAGTGGAAAGACATAAAACTTTTAACAAGAATTCGGTTTGTGCACTTGTTTGGAACTCACTCTGATGGTGCCCGAAATGACTCAACAAAGAGGCTGTTCTACACGGACTAGGATATTTCTAGAACCACTATTTTTTTATAGTTATTTTGGAAGTGATATCAGTTATTACTTGGTGGTGTGGTGGTTGAGCAAGCATCCCTTGAAACTTTGATTGTTGATTTGCCCAGGTTCAAAACCCTCCTGTGATTTTTACTTTTGGCTGTGTGTTTTTGCCATACATATTGCTTTTAGAAGATAAATAATGTTTTATTTATTTATTTTTATTTTTTTCATTTTGTTAAAGTATGGTTTTTTCAACCAAGAAATACATATGTTAATTTCTTTTATAAAATGTTTCTTTTTAATTTACCAGATTTTACCGTAGCATCAATACCGACCACATTCACAATGGTTCAACGATGTAGCGCACGTGCTATTTTTTAATATGTAAGTTGTTGTATTTTAGCGTTGACGAATTTATTTATTTATTTGCTTAGTTCCAGTGTCATATCGATATTGATCGGATTCGCGACAACTAGCAGCCACGCTGTGCGTGCTTTATCAACCGACTACACGTCGTTTTAGATAAGTTTTTTTATCACAACTCTATTCCACAGCATGTGGGTTTTTCCAACCGAATACACGTCGTTTTAACATGTTTTTATCACAATTCTATTCGAGTGTCAATGTTATTCTAGCCGTTTACTAATTTATCCTTTTGGGTTTGTCACCGTAACAAATCTAACTAATATCGACTCAACACATGTCTTTCGCCGCCGCAACGCGGCGGTTTATTACCTAGTTTGTATTAAAAATGAAAAAGAAGGAAAGACTACGTGATAATGAAGGGTACACTCTTGGTTGAGCGAAGGAGGGTGATTATGTGACGTCAATATGACACATAAGTATATGATAACTCGAGCTACTCATAAGTTATTTGAAATGAACTTGGCTTGTCTACAATAAGTACAAATACATTATCATAACATGTTTTCTTCGTTTTCTATTGCATGAAACTTATATAACTTTGAACATATATATATATATATATATATATATATATATATATATATATATATATATATATATATGTCATAATATCTATTTATATTGCAATTTGCAACTTTAGAGTTTGTCTCGTTGTAACCACCATTTTTTACATCAACATATATAGAAGTTATTAGTTAAAAAGAAATAAGTTAGTGCCTTAGTGGAGTGATTAGACACGATGTTATCAAAGCTAGGGAAAACGGGTACCCGGGTTTAAATACTTGTTAGCCAGCTTAATTCGACACCCACCCCCTAACTTTGCTCATTTGACATTTTAGTCCTCAAAATTTAACGGTTTACAAACTTTAATTGATAACAACTTTATTTGATTTTAAAATAAACTAATAATAATAATAATAATAATAATAATAATAATAATAATAATAATAATAATAATAATCCAAATCTATATCTATCTATCTATATTATATATAAACGAAGACATAAAAATCCTACGTGTCGCGATGTGGTCGCTCCCCCTTTTTATGGAGTCATCAGATTTGCTTGATTTTTAAATGGAGGCTTCTCATGCCTTTGATCCGAATTTATGGGTATGGGTCTTACAAAACCTAGATATTCCTTAAACGGGTTATAACATCTCATTAAATTAAAAATTACCCTCACCAAATTATTGATGTAAAAATCCTATAAAATAGGATATAATAAAAATTAATATCTTATTTATTTTAAAAAAGATATATATATTATTTAAATTAAAAAACCAATTTGATAGCAAAAAAAATAAACGGGTATTAGGTCTCATCAAACCATAAGCATATATTAACTTTCAAAAATATTATTTATAATTAAAAAACCAATTTTATAGTAAAAAAAAATAAACGGGTCTTGGTTCTCATCAAAACCATATAGCTTTTAAAACGGGTTATAACATCTCATTTATTTGTGAAACAATTTATCATCAAACCATAAGTATATTATTAACTTTCATACAATAAAAAAATATAAATTCAAAAAATAAATTAAATATTAGAACAAATAATATAAAACAACCACCGTAATACGGGAGATAAAAACTAGTATTATATATAAAGGAAGAGTGATGAGCACAAGCGTCTTTTCATAATTGCATGCGAAAGACAAAACTGACATTTCATAATAGGGCAAGAAAAGTAATTTGTCAATGTATCCATCAATTCTTAAAGCTTTTAATACAACATCATGAAACTTCACTTTTTGTGAAATTACTCTTGAATCCTTTAGAAAATAAAAGGTTATGGTTTAAATATTGTATTATTATTATTATTATTATTATTATGGTGACTATCTACATTCTTAACTCCCATGTTTTATTATGTTTCTATTAACTTTGTTAGCCTATATATAGTGGCTTCTTGTGCTTGTATTAGATATATATACATACATACCAATGAATAACCTCTCTTTTCTATACTTATCATGCTCTCTATACACTATTTCTCTAGGTTCGAATGATGTAATAAGGAAATGTTGAGACGATTTGGGCTAAGGAAGAAGATGCTATATAATGCCTGAATATTGTGAAAGCTCGAACTAAACTAACCACACTTTTGGTAGTGTTGGAAATTTGTAAAATTCATTGTCTTGGTTTGGCTTACCCAATAAATTCAATATGTATGAAAAGCTTCAGCTAGATTAATGGCTCACGTAAACAAGCCATAAATGGTTTTTGGTTTTATTTCTTGAGTGTCGTTTCCTTTGTAACTGCACACGATCAATCCAACAAACAGGAAGCACATTACTCCGATTTAGTCATTAAACCGTAGCCAACAACACATCTACAACTCTCAACAACTCAAAAATAAAATAAAAAACTGCTCAATCAGTACGGATTCAAACAAAAATAATACAACTAATTAAATTAAATAGTAAACATGACAGTGTAAGTTGAATTTAAGAAAATAATAACGGTGACGAAATTCCTACCTATTTTGAAAATGAAAAGACCTTTTACGAATTAATTCACCATATTATTATTATTATTATTATTATTATTTATAGCTTTGCGGAAAAAAAGATTATGGTTTAAATATGTTATTATTATTATTATTATTATGGTGACTATCCACGTCCTTAACTCTCATGTTTCATTACGTTTCTATTAACTTTGTTAGCCTATATATAGTGGTTTCTTGTTCTTTTTTTTTACCAAAGTTGGTTACTTATATATTATCCCAACAACCATATAGACACGAAAATGAAATATGGTAATTTCACAATTAGGGGACAAGGACATAAACGACATTTCACAATTAGGCAGAAAAAACAATTTGTCGTTACGTCATTTCGTTCTTCAAGCTTATCATATAAGTTCATGAAGCCTCACTTTTAGTATAATTACTCTTCGATCCTGGTTTATGGTGCAATAAATTCAAGGAGTTTGAAGTGTCATTCGTTATTGATTGACCCTAAACTGAATTAATTGATAATCCATTCGTTAACAAGTTCAATTGATTTCACAACTATACATGCCTTCATGGCCCCTCAACAATGGCTTTCAATTGATTATTAACTGCAATTAAATGCAATTATTAACTGATGAGACATGACTTCTCAACAATACGTTTCATAGTTTATTGAAATCGTTCTTGCAATCAAGGTTCTTAATTGTTATCATTGCAATTAACTCAAATCGGTGAAACATTGTTTAAATGCTATAATTACAATTCAAACAATCGTCCATGCATTCCACTCGTTTAGGATTTCGAACTTCATCGCCACCAGAAGTTGCTCCACTATGCTCGCTGGAGTTAAGCCACCGGGTTCTCAAGCTAACTCCCTGAATTGGAACCATACAAGTAAGAATTGTTGTACTTTCTATCAACTAAACCATTGATCCCCTCTTTTTCTATAATGCCTTGATTTATAGTTTGTTGAATTTTATTTTTCTGTTTGGCTAAATTTTAAGTTTGTTGTAATTTGATTTGGCTATCCTGCTATTGGTACTGAGTACTGACACCACTGGTGACCATATATCAAGAATTTTATTTTTCTGTTTGGCTAAAACGTTGTTACATTTGTTGGTTTTTTCATCACTTGTGCAATATATTCTCATCTTTATGTCTCTACTCCTAAGTAGATATTTGTAGGAGTTATTTTCTCTTGTGCTTGAAGTTGTTGTTGATGGGACCTTTTCACTTGTGAGTGTATTTATGATGAAAAATAACATTTCGTTTTAGTTATTATGGAGTTACAATTTATTAACATCTCATGTGTATTTATTATATGTGGACAGGGAGAATGAAAGAGTTGCTTGAGACGTCTCTAGGATGGGTGTTTTTGCAGAATAATCGACATGGGGCATTGCCAGGTTAGTGTGGCCATTTTAAGGGCACATATTATTTCAAGGATATACCATAATAACATTCTTTTTATTATTTAGTTTCCTTACAATACAAAATATGATTGTATTTGTGGATGCGTGTAACAAATGTTTTTTTGTAGTTTGCTCCAGGGGTGGTGATGATGGATGAGTGAAATTACATGATGTCTCAACAAGATTCTTTGCAGTTATTAACAAGATGAGGGTATATTATATACTCGGATCCAGCATACAAACGGGTGGTTCTCCGGAACCACCCGAGTTTCGAAATAATAGTGTACGGATATATAGAAGACGCGTAGGAACCACCTTATAAATTAAGAGGGAACCACCTAAAAAAAATTCCTGGATCCGCCACTGGGTATATATCAAGTATCTTAGTTGTAGTGTCATTCAAATCTTCTTAGTAAAGTGAGTATGGAGGTATATATGTACGATCAATAGTGGCACAACCTATAATATCTATCTATGCAATCATTGGTGTCAAAAGGAGCATAACGACGCTGGAGACGTGCCATCAGAGACCCTCCCTCACCCCTTTGTTGATGGTCTTCAGAAATATAATGTTAACGAGTGTCCTACTTTGCTCCCATTTAATGATGGTGTTCAGCGGACGTATATTGATGCCACAAACAAGTAAATTATTGAGCACTATTTATTGTTTCTAGTTTTGAGAAGCTTAAGAACAAAAAATATGAGAAAATTACCCATGCTAATTTTGCTGTCATGTTTTAGCATACAAATGTACAACCTAGCCAGCTCCACCACATCTCCTAATAGTATGACTAATTGGCCATAGAATTCTTTAAAGTTGCCTCATTTTGTCTTTTCAGCAGTTTTATCATGTGGCTATAATTTATGAAAATTGTTTTGGACAAAAATCTACTAAGGATAATGTATCCAAATCTGTTATGTGGGATTTAGTGCTAAAATGATAACTGTGACTATATGAACGGAATAGAGATGAACACCATGATTTGTTGCGAGGAAAAACCCCTTGATCTCGATTAGATCAAAGGAAAAAACCACGGGTGATGACAAATCGTCTATCACCACATTATTAATATCAAAAAGGTTACAAATGGTGGAGATATTGATCAGTGTTACAATGCAAGCTAAGTGTGCGAGCTATGAACGAGAGATTGCTCAGGTGTGTATGTATACAAGTGTATCTCTAACTGATTGTCTATCTCAATTATAAAGAAAATAATAACTAACTAATATTACTACTTTCACGCCACTATTCCACTAGCCGTTTAGCCGTTATATCTATCAAACACAACACCATTCAATTACAATTATTAGTAATCATATAATACCAAGAATCCTTGATCCTTTATAATCTGGAACATATCATAAGGATAAGTGATTCATAAATTAATCAAGGATAGAGGATTCTCAGCAAAAATTTTATGCCCTAACAAAAAGAGAAAAATGTTACCATGTAAACATACACATGTTGGTTCAGGTTTTTTTTCCAGGGATTTTGGATGTTTTCATCTTATCAATTATTTGTGCGAAATTGCACCTTAGTTTTTATGCATTTTTTTTTGTTTTCTCAGGGTTTATTTAATTATATATATGTACAGTTATTTTAGCCACTTCAAACTAATTGCTGAGACTTGAGACTTTAAGAGGGGTGATAATTTGTTTTTAGTTACAGAAAAATTATAAAATAGATCATTTATTTCTTGGTAATTTGATGATCTAACATTTATTCTTAATAACTTATTTTATGTTTCAAGACATGCATTATCTTTTTGTAATTAGTTCTTCATCAGTATTAGTAAAGTTGATGATTTTTTAGTTAGAATCAATCAATCAATCATACCCAGTGGAGTCCCACCAATAGCAAAGCTATAAGTAGGGTTTGGGGAGGGTGGGATGTAGGCACACCGTACCTCTATCCAATGGGATAGAGAGGTGACTTTCAGAGAGACTCTCAGCTCTAGAAAACATATGTATGAGACAATATAAAAGGAAATCGAAGTTTAACAACAATATAATTGATAATAGCACGTAGTAAAAATGATAATATATATATGAAAAGAAAATACCATAATGGTGTGTGGCCAAAAATAAGGTAAATAGAAACCCCTAAGGTATTCCTTTCTCTTCTTTTCTCCCTAAAAATCCTTAACTTTAATTCTACTTCTCCAAGAATTCCTATCCTCAACTATGTCCTCGGAGATATTTAGGTCTATAAGATCATGCCTAATCCTCTCCTCCCAAGTCAATTTAGGTCGTCCTCTACCCCTCATCCCTTAGAATCAAATTGATAATTGAGATTTTAAATTGATTATTAAAGTTGATGTTTACCCGCCGTGAAACGCCAGCTCTTTACTAATAAATCATTTATTAGTGCCTACAATCATAATAATATATTAAACATTCAGTAAGCATCCATAACGTCGCTAAAACACTGTAAACCATAAAAGAGGACGTCTACAACTTACATGCATGTATTTCTAAGACTTATTCCTAGCAGTTAAGGAACTACATTGTTCTGTATGATCATTCAATCAAGACCAACCTTTGGTAACGAATTATCATAATATCCTTTATTTAAAAATTAATCATCATTAGGGAATTATCCTGTTTCGTTGGTTAACTTCCCATTATTGATTAATTGAATCACAGAACAATCGTTTTCACGCTGTAACATTTTTTTATTCAATGTGTTACATTTATATATAAATGTCACACTGTCTATAAAAAGCATACCCAAACCATATCAAGGACGTTTCCAATTTTAACATATATTCCTTTTGGTCTACTAAAAATCAAGCAGGGTTGTAAGGCCCCGTTACCGGTAACCCTACTTTCCTGTTGGATTTACTCATAAACGCAGTTCTAAATATCAGAGTTAATTAAAACATTCGCGTAATATAAAAGCTTTCATAAAACATTTCATAACAAAACACATCTTTTCTTAAAACGTCATCTTGTCTTTTAAAATAAACAAAATATTAAACTTAAACGTCTTGAGTCTTCCGATGCCAGCCTCTTATTCAATGCCACGTGTCTCCTCAAGCGAGCTGCCTCATCCTACTCACCTGCGTGCATACTAAAAGTCAGCTACGCTGAGTGAGTTCTAGTTAATCATACATTATACAATACACATAAACTTATATTCTTTCATTCATACTTTCATACTTTCTTTTGTATTAACTTACTTTCATATCTTACGTTATAAAGAGCATTACGCCCTACATTTCTCGAGTATTATTAGGGCTCGGTACCCTCCTTCCTCGAGTATTATTAGGGCTAGGTACCCTCCTTCCTCGAGTATTATCAGGGCTCGGTACCCTCTTTCCTCGAATGTTAGTAGGGTTCGGTTCCCTAGTTCTCGAATATTAGTAGGGTTCGATTCCCTCTTCGTTACCATACAACCATACATCATACCTCGAGCATTATTAGGGCTCGGTACCCTTTTCGTAACCATACAACCATACAGCCATCATTTCCTTCTTTTATTAACTTTATCACGTTCATAAATATAAGCATACATATCATACTTACCTCATACATAGCGTTACAACCCGACAGTACGTGCAATATCCGAAGATCGTTCACGTACCATCAAGCAATCATTCATACATTTCACATTATTCACATAAGACATACACTTATCTCTTAGGATAAGCGTATTAACAAACATATTGAGTATGCACACAACCCCGAAAACATAACACATAAATGGGGCTAGAAACTCACCTGAATCCTGTTACGCTCTCCGTTAATCGTTATTCCCTTCTTGAGCTGTGCACGGCTAACTGTATAATATTTACATGTATCAATTAACTACTACTACTCATGTTGTATATCTATCTTTATATAACCCACAACGAACGGGGGTCCGGGGGCAGCGCCCCTGACAGCGGGGTCTAGGGGCGGCAGCCCCTAGCAGGGTCCAAGGGGCAGAGCCCCTGGCTGGGTCGAGCTGCCAGGTCAGCTTGGAAAAATTTTATTTCCATTAACTGTCTTAACACATTTTCCATTAGCATTTTGAATCATTGAATAATATGTTACTTAAAAGTTCAAGGGATGAATTGTAATTAATTCATTCTTTTTCTAAGTCCAGGGACTGTTCTGTCATTTTATTAAACTTTCTAGTTCGTTATTCAGTCTTTAACGAATTGACTTATCTTAGCGAACTGGTCATTTGTAACGAACTGAACCCTCTAACGAACTGGACCTCTAACGAATCCGTCCTTGTACGAACCAGTCCACATAGAGAATCAGTTCAAGTAACGAATTGGACCTTCTAATTTGTTATCTCCTTTAACGAATGGCTATAACGAAATGGGGGGGGGGGTTTAATTCGTTATCTTTTCCTTAACGAATCAGGACACGAACTAAGGCTAGTTCGTTATCTTTCCTCAGCGAATCTACTTAACGAATCAGGACACGAACTAAGGCTAGTTCGTTATCTTTCCTCAGCGAATCTACTTAACGAATCACCCTTAATTTGCTAAATTCCCGTTAGCGAACTAGGGTTAGGTCAGGGAATGTCAGAACATTCCCTGACATACCCTTAACCTCGTATTACTTTTCCGGCGCCGTCGTTGCCGGAAAGCCGCCGGAAAAACGCGAACTCACCGGAAAAACGATTCTTAACTCGTTTTTCACCGTTTTTTGCCCTGTTCGATCCAGATCTGAGCTAGGGTGATCCCTAAGCTCATCATAGGTTCGGTTTATACCCGATTCCACCCGGATCTTGTGATTTAAACGGTTTAACGGTGTTGGCTCGTTGTTTCGCAACTTTATCTAACGGGTTAAGCTCATACAATATTAAACTATCGTTACCTCGGATCGGTGCTCGGTTTCTGTAACGATTCCGACGAAACCAGGTATACCCTAACCGGTAGACGTTAGTTACGTCATATGTAATGTCGGGTACATGAGTTACCATGGTAATTATACGAGAATACATGGTTCATTGTATTGATTGTATGTGAATATATAATTCACCGTATTGAATATGCGATCAAACGATCGATAGTTATTGAAACCCGAATGAATCGAGGGTTCAATTATAGACGAGATATATGATATTTAGTGATATTACGAAGTATTAAAGCTTCGGGGTAAGTGGATTAAAGCACAGAAAAAGGATTTCGATTTAATAGTACGTCGGTACGTTAAACGAAACCTTTAATACCAAACCGAGCAAGAGACGATCGATCAAGCCGAAAAAGATGCGTAATAACTAATAATATGACGTTTTAAGTTAATAAATGTCATGGTTTAAGTTTTTAAATCGGTTTAATATAAATTTCATTTTTAAGACGAAAAAGACCGTTTTAGCCTCGTTTTAAGCCGACTTAAACATTTAAACGAAAAACGAACTGAACCAGTTTATCCAAAACATTATCCGGATTGCGGATATCCAAATGAGTGGCCAAAAATAAACTTGTGGGTCCCACCCCACCCCCACATGTAGACCGATCGGCCTCTATGGCCTTTACTTTCTTTTTTTTTTCTTTTTTCAATCAACAATCCACAAACTTCATCAAATCCTCTCAACTCCTTGATCAAAAACCGAGACTTTTAACAAGAAAAACCAAGGTAAAGATCGAATTATATACGTTTCCATCTTCGTTTCTTGAGTTTGTTTGCAAGAAAATGAGGTTTCAAAGATGAAAACCGATTCTTGCATGATCAAGTGATGTATACGGGTTATACAAGGGATCTTGGTCCAAGAAAGGAGTTAAACGAATCAAAAACGAATTTTTACGGTTAAATCTTTGTTTTAGTATCATAACCGTAACCATGAAAGAAATGGCTTGATCGTGAGTGTAACTTGCTTGGTATTGTGGTATGTTGTTTGTAGGCTCTGTATTTAGTGGTAGATAAGGCGGAAAGATGAGTTTGTAGCTTGTAGTGGCGGAAAACGAAAGGTATATTCGGTTATGTTCGGTTATGGGAAATTTGGACAGATTGTTGATGCTTTAGAGTTAGGTCATGAAATTTTACAGAGGTGTTAAACACATAAAAATATGAGTTCTGTGAATTTTTGGTAATTTTTGGATAAAGGATGAATATTTGGTGAATTTAATGCTCGGTTTTGGCCAAAAATGGTGAAAAATAGTTAAATATCATGAAAAATTCTGGAAAATTTCAGATAAGCTTTTCATATCATGTATAAGTCACACACAAAATTTTAGGTCCGTTGGAGAAGTCTAATTAGGCTTTTTGGTTAAACGAGTTCTAGGGATTTCTAGCTTGGTTTTGGAAAAAGGGCATGTAAAAGAAGATTTTGGTTCTGGAAAAATTACAGGGGACTATGTGGATGGCAGGGGACATCCAGGAAAAATTTGGGATTTTTCTAAGGTCGTTTGGTATTTACAACATATTTAGTGTTTAAATGGTGTTTAAAAATAGATAAATAAATTTTAAATATAAGAATTAATTCTGGAAATATTTTTATAAAATTCCCCACTATTAAAAAGTGATTTGTGCAAAATTTCAAGATCCGAGAGTAAACGGATAATTAATCGTGCTAATTATCAAACTTTTAAAGTTAAAACGCGTAAACCGGTGAAGTTCGCTTAAGCGAGCTGACTGGTGTATAAAAACCCTAAAAATGGACTATTTTCATATAATTGAGTTAAACAAGTAAAAATGAATCATCCAAAAATAAGTCGGATGATTTGGGTATTTTTAACCGATTTTAACGGTTTCCGGTACGCCAAAGACGGAAACGAGTCCCGCGGCCAATCGGGACGTCTAAACCGAGCTATAATTTCACATTTTAAATTAAATTATCAGACAACCACTATTTTCGGGTCGTGTGTGACCAAACTCATTTTTGAAACATAAAACGGATATTCGTGCTAGGCACGCAAAACGAGAAAACGACTAATAGAAATTGTGACCATGGAACTCTAAACGAAATCACAATCTGAGTCCGGAGAAGTATTTCTGGGTTAACATTGCCCCCGGAACAGGTACAGTACTGGGTTAACAGTGACCCCAGATGTACCGATTGATAAGGTTAAAGATTATATAAACAATAATTGTATAATAACGATCGTAGGGATCATATTACAGATTGGACGTGTTAATTGATAATGATTGTTGTTACCTGCTTGCATGTGCTAAGGTGAGTTTCACGAGCCCCTTTTTACTGAACTGTTTTAAATATTTTCCCGGGGCGGAAAGCATGTTTCTATCAAAATGTTTAAGTACATGCTGATCGCATGGAAATGAATGTATTTATATAATGTTTATTGTACGGGAATCGTACGGTAATGTATTAAGATGGTAATTGTCTGAGTTGCTAACAGTGTAAGGCCCGAAACAGTGTTCTGGGTTAACAGCGTCCCCAGAGGTTATTAAATGGGTTTCTGGGTTAACAGTGTCCCCAGAGGGTATTAAATGTGTTTCTGGGTTAACAGTGTCCCCAGAGGGTATTAAATGTGTTTCTGGGTTAACAGTGTCCCCAGAGGTTATTAGATGTGTTTCTGGGTTAACAGTGTTCCCAGAGGTTATTGGATGTGTTTCTGGGTTAACAGTGTCCCCGGAGTGAGTACAGTACTGGGTTAACAGTGTCCCCAGATAATATTATATTATGATATGAAATTATAATGGTTTACTAAAATTATGAAACTCACCAACTATTCGTAGTTGACCCGTTTTCTCACATGCTTTTCAGGTACAATTTAGATGAAGTGATTGCTTACTTGCTAAGTGCTTGATGTGTGTAAGATTTGTGTGCGGGATGTTAGGATACATTATAACAGATAGAATTATGAATCGTATTGTATGATGTGTGTATCACCTAGACGGTAATGAAAGATGAGATAATGTAATTTTGAAGTATATTAATGCATTCAGTTTTCTTTATAAACAATGTGGTTGATATCAGAGGTGTCTGTCGCATCCCGTTTACGTTTCCGCTGCGGTTGCGGGGAGTTACAGTTTCCTTCTTGATTTCGGATAGAGATAAGGAAGAACTAGAGAGAAATCTTAAGTGTGTGTTTTGGGTGGTGTATGGAATATGTGTGAATGAGGATTAAATGGATATTAAGGGTTTATATATTTATGGATCATAGGCTTAAGCCCATGGTCTTTCCTTCTTTCTTTCCTAACCCAAGTCCATAACCCATATTCATTTACCCAGCACTGGCCCAACTCGTATTCTATTTATCTAAACCGATAACGACCCACTATAAAATAACGAAATTTATTTTTTTTATAATAACTGAAAGTAGTATGTTACAAGGGTCATGCTTGATTTTGCTTAAATCGCGTCATAACAAGCTGTCAGTAGTTCATCACAATTCATACAAAAAGGGTTAATTTGGATTGGGTCAGGCTGAGTCGAAAGAGTCAAGCTAGAACACGTTTTAGGTTAGAACGATGTCGGGTCATAACCATATTCGGGCATAAATGGGTTGGCTCACAAATAGTTTAATTGTAATTACTGTATATTTCAGCTTTGATTCTTGATTTTCGCCACCGATTACGCAAATGTCATTGTTTACATGTATCAGGGCCGATAAATTCGTGTCCAATACCACATAATGCGCATAAATCAATATATGTAAGCGATCAACCCAGAACCTGGCAATAGGTCAACGTGAATTACGCGCGCAATGCTGGTTAAGCATGTTTAATGCTGTTAACATGCATTCCGGAGCGGGTTATAAGAGTTAAATATTCTGTTACACGCGTATTGGCTTTGCACGAGTTACGCATCCAATTCCGGGTTATGTGTGCACCATCATCAAGTGCACATGTACCGACATTTATTATGTATTTAATGTTGGGTTCCCACACCCCACCGCATTGTGCGAGCACCCGTGTTTTCACAAAACACAATGTAACCCCCACACAACAAAACAACATCCAACAACCAGATGCACATGCGGCAGCGTGCTCGCATTGATAATTCATTACACACCATACCAAACACTAAAAATGAATACGAGGGGATAATTTGAGTGAACCCGCAGCAACGCGCGCACACAAAAAGTTTTGTTCAAGTTCGCTCATTTAATAAATAAACGAACAAAAACTAACTTCTGGTTGCGTTCTGTTTGTTTACATGATGCCGGGATCATTTTCAAGAATCATGTTTTTTTCATTTGGTTTCTTGTAGTGAGTTATTTTGATAACTGATCCGGGATCAGTGTCATTGGATTCATGTTAGATTGAGCATAGTTGCACACCATATTTGTAATCGAAATGCCACTCACACTTCGGTTGCTTAACCAATCGAGTTCATGTGAGCATGTTATGTTTCTGTAAAAACTGAGTTATTTTGTTGATAAAGTTTTGGCTAGAGAAATACGTTGGATATCACATGGTGTGTTTTCTCAAATGCGTATTAGTTTGACAGAAATCATCTTGAAACATCATTATTTTACTACCTTTTTACATAATGACGTGTATGTGTATATATATATATATATATTTTACTTGATGATTAATATGCTTATTTATGTTTTTAATAACAAGGGTTTCGTTACAAATTAACATTAAGATGTGTTCAAAGTTAAGATTAAATGTTGTTATAACAAATATTGGACCAAGAATGGTTTAGACGACTTCGGATCTTGATAGCTTGAACGGGTTCTGCTAAGATGAACAACCGTTTTGGATTTTTCTTCCCACTTTGAATATTGAAAGATTCCATGTTTAAATCTAAAGAGGTTGGACTTTAAAAAACCGTTAGAAACTAACTGAATAATTTTAAACGAGCTAAATAGGTTGGTTCAATCATGTTAGAGGTGATATGATTTGATTATGTGTTAAGAAAAATCGTCAAAACCTTAACGTACACCGGCAAAACCAAATTGTTTTGCCAATCGCAAACCCCCCATTCCATACTCTCATACGTACACTCATACTATTCTCTCTCATTTATCACATTCAAACAACATATTAACTTATTCTCACGGTCAAATGTGGATCGTAGAAAAATCCCTCTTGCGGTAACCTATATGCCAATGATGGTTAGATTGGTTAGAAAACTCTATGTAAAAAATGGGAAGTACTTGTATGGTGGTTTTTTGCCGCTCGAGGTGTACTCATTCGATATGCATCGCTTGTTGCTGCTACCAAATATCTTATAAACCCATTGCTGCGTCCCCACTGCAACATGCGGGCTTTTGTGAAACACAGAGGTATCGATGGTGGTTTTAGAATTTATAGCATGTCCATTTGGATATTTAAAAAACAACATAAAATTTGGATATTAAACATTATACTTTACCTTTACAATCATTTAATTTTTTTTTGCTTTTATAGCCTGGGAAAGCAAGTCTAGATATGCTTGTGAGGTAAAGTTTTATATTTTTGATATGGTATGCATGTGTACTCAAAGTTACACCACAAATGGCAACTTGTTAACAAAGAGGCCCTTTAACTGGCATGATACAACCAGCTATGTTTTGTTGGAATATCGTATGCCCGAGACACGTAATTAGGTTAATGTGGCTAGTTGTGTTTGATCCAAGTCGGGTCATACCCAATAACGAGTTAGACACACACCAATTATGTATTTGTTGAGATATGATCTATAAAACAAATACAGAACACGACACATTCAGAAATCGGGTTTCTGAATAATTACTTGAAAGTGTTAAATAAATTCATTGGTTAATTTATTTATTCAAATAATTATTATTGGAATGATTATTTAATTATATGTTCTTTTATAAAATGGTTTATAAAAGATGGGGTGTTTATATATTTTATAATGTATAAAATAAATAAAAAAAAAAAAAAAAAAAAAAAATATATTGGGGCCGGTTTTAGGGTGGGCCCCACACCCCATGTCTTGGTCAAATCTTGAGTATGGGTTACTTAAACCAAAATACCTAACATCAACTAACATCATGGGATTTGAATGATGATAAGGTATGAAAGATCAAGATGATTATTGATATATATACTTTCAAGTAAACAAAAATAAAGATACAACTCTTCCTTTCTTTCTTTCTTGTTTACGGCCAAAAGAAAAAGGAAGGGCTCGGGTCTCGTTTTTCGTGTTCAAGCTTCCTAGCATAGCTCGGTGTGTGTTGGAGACTCGGGGTATATTCCGTTTGAGGGTTTTCCTTTGAAAGTCTAGCATTCACATCATCATCTTCTTCAACCATCTACTAAACTCTTAAAGGGTTAAGAATGTAAGTATTTACTAGCTTGATAGTTTAGCTTTTCCGTATCATTTGATCCTTGCTTCGGGTTTCTAGTAAATAGATTATTGGTAATCTTATAACATGAATAAACTAGGTTATTCATGAACATATACATATGTTTAGTTTGTAAATATCACGCTTCCGCCTTAATTGTCACTAGTTAAATGGTTAACTAAGTTTGTTAATTTCATAGAAACCCAACAAATGGCATCAAGAGCCGGGATACGGGAAACTAAGCTTCGGGTTCTCGGTTTTATATTTTTTCCCCTTGAAAGATTTTATACAAAAATTAACATGCATATTTTTTTTTGTATTTAATCTTGTTATATTTTTGGCTTTGTTCAAAAAAAAAAAAAAAAAAAAATATAAAACCGATTATATGGGCCAAAGCCCAAATCGGGTGATTTTGGGCCGAAGCCCACTTGGATATGGTTATTGGGCTAACCGGAAATAAAAGGGAAAAGCTATATGGGCCGAAGCCCATTTTTGGTTAAATGGGCCGAAGCCCGTGAGTTTTTTTTTAATTGGGCCGAAGCCCATGTGTTTTGCACATGTGGGCCGAAGCCCATAATCACGTTATTGGGTCAAGCCCAAATTGGGTTGGGCTAGGCCCGATAAAGCCAAGGGGTTTTGGAACGGATTCCTAAGACATAACGGGTTATGTTTGTTAATACTAGACCGAGCCGTAGACCAAGTGGATGTTTGTTTGTGGTTGATGTTGTGATTGTAGTTAATTATTCAAGTTTCGGTTTGTAATAATTAATTAGGGGCAATTTTGTAATTTTGTAATTATTTATTCATATGGGTATGTAATAAATAGGTTATTTGTAATATCTTTATTTTATAGAAAAATGTATTAGGACATTTGTTTTGTAAAATAAAGAAGATTGCAAAATTGGAAATTTGGGCCTAATTGGGCCGGGTATGGTAATAATGGGTCTCACAAGCCCATTAAGGGATTCAAGCCCAAAAGGACCTAAGCCCACCAATGAGCCCAAATGGAAGCTTATGGAAGCTAAGGCCCAAGTTCAAGCCCAGTGGATCACAACGGGGTTGAAGAAGATGCTCGAAGCATTTGGATGCGGGATCGAGTGGGAGCTACAACATCCATGTGTCATGTGTCCCTTAGGATTGGACCTAAGACACACACTTGTTTCGGCTAACAAGTGTGGTCTAATTTAGTGGCTCGTGTCTAGTATAATTGTGTATGCTTGTTAATTGATTGTTTGATTGTGTGGTTGTTAGATATTAGGATATCAACTTCGTCACATAGAATTAATTAACAAAGCATAAAACGGGTTCTAATAATTATCGGTAATTACGTGACACATAGTTTAATAAAATGGATTTATTAACTAGCCGTCTCACGCCCATAATAAAATGGCTTTATTATAAATTAGAATTTTGAAAAATGGTTTCAAAATATCGTGTTACTAAATGCATGTTAGAACATGATTTAAAGTTTTACAACTAGAATTATTAAAACTAAAAATTCCCTTTTAAAATTAAGGATAATAAGTTAAAACACCATCCTTTTGTATAACGCTTAACATATTAGTAAGCTCTTAGTGGGAAAAAGGTCACCTAACTGCGTAGAGTAAATTAATATGTTGAGGTAATATTGGCATATAAATGGGAAAAAGGTCACCTAACCGTTTGTATGTTAATATTACAAGTTGATACAAGTAGGACGACTTAAATTAGAACCATGTGAAGAGGGTCACCCAAGCATGGGGTCTAATAGGTGTTGATGGGATAAACATGCCGACACGAAATATGATTTCGAACCGGTCCCATAAACTCTAGAAGTTGCAAAAGGGTTTGCAATTGTTATGAATAACTACCTTGATAAACCGACAATGGGAAAAAGGTCACCTAACCGGAGTCAGGTTTATCGTTGGATTCTAGATTTTAATTATTAATTATATTTGGTATATATAAAAAGGGTATTAATAATTAAAAAGGTAAAACACTAAAATGAACTTAATTAAAATTCTGCAGATGGCCGCACACGTCGACGACAACATAATCCCTAACGTCCAAAATGTCTCTCTCCGATCTATTCTCGCTAAAGACCGTCTTAACCACAATAACTTTTCGGATTGGTTCCGAAATTTAAGGATTGTTCTAAAACAAGAAAAATTATATCATGTTTTGGAAACACCTATCCCCGAAGAACCGGAAGAGGGAAGTGAGGTCGAATATATGAATTGGGTCAAACTCACGGAAGATTCCATTCAAGTGTCATGCCTCATGTTGGCGACTATGGTTCCCGAAATCCAAAAGGATTTCGAAAACCATAATGCGTACGACATGATTACTCAACTTAAGGAAATGTTCCTTAAGCAATCAAGAGTTGAAAGGTTCGAAACGGTTCGAGCCTTGCATGCATGTAGAATGGATGATAATCAACCAGTTTCAACTTATGTACTTAAGATGAAAAGTTACATTGATCGCCTCGCCAAGCTCAATTGTCCCATCTCAAAGAGTTAGCAACGGATTTGATCCTTAACTCTTTGTCGAAAAGGTTCGACACATTCGTGTTAAATTATAACATGAACGGGTGGGACAAAACCATTGGAGAACTTCACTCAATGCTTAAAACAGCCGAGCGAGCATGGGCAAAAGGGTTTTACCCATGTTTGCGATCAATGAAGGTAGATCCAAGAATCGATCTCAACCCAATCTTAAGGCTAAGGTAGCCAAAAGAAAGGGTCCTCCTGTGCATCTTAAGGGTAAGGGCAAATCACCGGTTATGGCAAAGAAACAAAAGGTTATGGAACCGAGGGGTCATAAGGATGATCCTTGTTTTGGTTGTGGGGAGACCGGACACTGGAAACGCAATTGCCCGGTCTACCTAAAAGAGCTAAAAGACAAGAGGAATGCGGCGCATACCTCGGGTAATGTCTTTATGATTAATGTTGAGCTAAATCTTATTTCTTCTAACACATGGGTATTGGATACCGGATGTGGAACTCATATTTGCAATTGGTTGCAGGGGTTCAAAAAGAATGAAGACTTAAAGAAGGGCGAAGTGAATCTTTTCATGGCAACGGTGCAAGGGTGCACGTGGTC